>NC_133134.1:85321471-85373971 GCF_048418815.1 Hemitrygon akajei
ACACTCACATGCACACACACACTCACAGACACACACTCACACACACACACACTCAGACACACACACACACACACTCACAGACACACACACACACTCACACACACACACACATACACACTCACACACACACACACACACACACACACACACACACACACACACACACACACACACACACACACACGACCGATTAACCTACCAACCTGCAAGTCTTTGGGACGCAGAGGAAACCCTCGCGGTCACGGGGAGAACGTGCGAACTCCTTACAGAGAGCGGCGGGAATTGAACCCGGATAATCATGTTACGCTAACTGTGCCATCCCTAATTACTGATGCCATTTATTGAGCATGAGGCCGCATTCCCTTGTCATGCTCGGTGTACTGAGTGCAGTCTCTCCCCTTTAGAGTCAGAATCAGGTTTATTATCACTGACCTATGAAGTTTGTTTTGCAGCAGTACGGTGCAATACATCACAGTAAGAAATATATATAAAATAACTAAAGCAGTGGGGGGAAAAGCGAGCAGAAATAGTGAGCAACACACAACATGCTGGAGGAACTCAGCAGGCCAGGCAGCGTGTGTGGAAAAGAGTACAGTCGACGTTTCGGGCCGAGACCTTCAGCAGGACCTGGAGAAAAAATTCTGAGGAGTAGATTTGGAAAGGTGGGGGGGGGGGGGGGGGGTGTGGGGGAAGGGAGAAAGAAACGGCAAGCGACAGGTGAAGCTTGGAGGGGGAGGGATGAAACAAGGAGCCGGGAAGTTGATGGTGAAAGAGACAGAAGGCGGTGGAAGAAGGAAGAAAGGTGGGGTGGGGAGAAGCACCAGAGGGAGGCGAGGAGATAGCACGAGAGAGGGACAAGTGGATGGGAAATGATGAAGGGGGGGCATTACTGGAAGTTTGAGAAATCGACGTTCAGGCCTACCCAACCGGAATACTAGGTATTGTTCCTCCAACCTGTGGCCTCATCCCAACGGTGCAGGGGGCCACAGATGGACATATCGGAATGGGAATGGGAAGTAGAGTTAAAATGGGTGGCCACTGGGAGATCCTACAGAAATAGTGAGGAGCTGTTCATTGTCCATGCAGAAATCTGATGGCAGAGGGGAAGTAGCTGTTCCTAACACATTGAGTATGGGTCTTCAGGCTCCTGTACCTCCTCTCTGATGGTAGTAATGAGAAGAGGCCGTGTCCGGGATAATGGGGGTCCTTAATGATGGATACCGCCTTTTGAAGTTCAAAGTACATTTATTCTCAAAGTAGGACTACCATATACAACCTTGAGATTAGTTTTCTTACAGAAAGTCACAAAACAAAGAAACCAAATGGAACCCGTTGAAAAGACCATCAAATAACCACGTTCAGGTTAAGGAATCAAAAGCAATTAACATTCAGAACTGCAGATCACGATTGATTTCACGGCCATGAAGCCAGTCGTCACCCGCAGCCGGTCCAGGAGCCCGTTAGCCGCAGCCCCTTCATTGAGGGGATGAGTAAACCTCACAAACAGTAAGCAGAACACCCGCCCATTCGCCTCCTCCAACCCCGACACTGCGACCTTTTCAATCTGACCCCGTGCTTAAATTGGCCAAACCTTGAGTCGTTCCTGATTCTCAGGATCGAACTACCCCCTCAATAATCTGCACTCGGGCCCGGCCTCTCCGATCTGACCCAGCGCTTAAACTGGCCAAACCTTGAGTCGTTCCTGATTCTCAGGATCGAACTACCCCCTCAATAATCTGCACTCGGGCCCGGCCTCTCCGATCTGACCCGACGCTTAAACTGGCCAAACCTTGAGTCGTTCCTGATTCTCAGGATCGAACTACCCCCTCAATAATCTGCACTCGGGCCCGGCCTCTCCGATCTGACCCGGCGCTTAAACTGGCCAAACGTCAGCTTGTTTGATTCACACAGTGATGGTCCTGCAGCTTCGAGACTTCAGTTCACCACAAAAATGCCGGGCATACAGGGGTTTCTGAAGCTCCACGCCAAAGGGGGGGATTCCACACTACTGACTGCAGTGACTGCTTTCAAGAAAAAAGAGCGTGAGCAGTAAAGCAGTCAGTAGTTGTGTTCACCAGTGCCATCTTAGACCCCGATGTTGGGGATGTTAGTGTCCATGAGTTTGCAACTTCCTGCACCTGTTCTGATCCTGTGCAGTGGCCCCACCGTACCAGTTAGAATGCTCCCCACGGTACATCCGTAGAAATTTGCTAGAGTCTTTGGTGACATACCCCTTGCTTCCAGAACCACTCACTTACCCCACCACCTGCACACGCACTACAATAACTCACAGCACCTTCCCAACCCACCTCTACCAGCTGGAGAAAGCAGCAAAATCACAGAGCACCGCACCCTGGGCAAGCTAACGTTCTGAGGCAGCTTGAGATCAGGGAGGAGGAAATGTTGGGTCTCTTGAATGGCTTCAAATGGATAAGACCCCAGGGCCTACACCTAAGAAAGAACTCACTGGCATTGGAGAGGGTCCGAGGAAGGTTCATAGGAATCATCTCAGAAATGAAAGGGTTAACTTGGAAGGAGAATTTGATGGCTTTGGACCTATACTCACTGTAATGGGGGAGAGGGGTTCACTGAAATCTATCGAATGTTGAAAGGCTAGAAAGAGTGGATGTGGAGAGGATGTTTCCTATAGTGGGAGAGTCTAGGACCAGAGGACACAGATAGAATGGACATGGAGAGGATGTTTCCTATAGTGGGAGAGTCTAGGACCAGAGGACACAGATAGAGTGGATGTGGAGAGGATGTTTCCTATAGTGGGAGAGTCTAGGACCAGAGGGCACAGAGTGGATGTGGAGAGGATGTTTCCTATAGTGGGGGAGTCTAGGACCAGAGGGCACAGATAGAGTGGATGTGGAGAGGATGTTTCCTATAGTGGGAGAGTCTAGGACCAGAGGGCACAGAGAGGATGTGGAGAGGATGTTTCCTATAGTGGGGGAGTCTAGGACCAGAGGGCACAGATAGAGTGGACGTGGAGACGATGTTTCCTATAGTGGGGGGAGTCTAGGACCAGAGGACACAGATAGAGTGGATGTGGAGAGGATATTTCCTATAGTGGGAGAGTCTAGGACCAGAGGACACAGATAGAGTGGATGTGGAGAGGATGTTTCCTATAGTGGGAGAGTCTAGGACCAGAGGGCACAGAGAGGATGTGGAGAGGATGTTTCCTATAGTGGGAGAGTCTAGGACCAGAGGGCACAGAGAGGATGTGGAGAGGATGTTTCCTATAGTGGGAGAGTCTAGGACCAGAGGACACAGATAGAGTGGATGTGGAGAGGATGTTTCCTATAGTGGGAGAGTCTAGGACCAGAGGGCACAGATAGAGAGGATGTGGAGAGGATGTTTCCTATAGTGGGAGAGTCTAGGACCAGAGGGCACAGATAGAGTGGATGTGGAGAGGATGTTTCCTATAGTGGGAGAGTCTAGGACCAGAGGGCACAGATAGAGTGGATGTGGAGAGGATGTTTCCTATAGTGGGAGAGTCTAGGACCAGAGGGCACAGATAGAGTGGATGTGGAGAGGATGTTTCCTATAGTGGGAGAGTCTAGGACCAGAGGGCACAGAGTGGATGTGGAGAGGATGTTTCCTATAGTGGGAGAGTCTAGGACCAGAGGGCACAGATAGAGTGGATGTGGAGAGGATGTTTCCTATAGTGGGAGAGTCTAGGACCAGAGGGCACAGATAGAGTGGATGTGGAGAGGATGTTTCCTATAGTGGGAGAGTCTAGGACCAGAGGGCACAGATAGAGTGGATGTGGAGAGGATGTTTCCTATAGTGGGAGAGTCTAGGACCAGAGGGCACAGATAGAGTGGATGTGGAGAGGATGTTTCCTATAGTGGGAGAGTCTAGGACCAGAGGGCACAGATAGAGTGGATGTGGAGAGGATGTTTCCTATAGTGGGAGAGTCTAGGACCAGAGGGCACAGAGAGGATGTGGAGAGGATGTTTCCTATAGTGGGAGAGTCTAGGACCAGAGGACACAGATAGAGTGGATGTGGAGAGGATGTTTCCTATAGTGGGAGAGTCTAGGACCAGAGGGCACAGAGTGGATGTGGAGAGGATGTTTCCTATAGTGGGAGAGTCTAGGACCAGAGGGCACAGATAGAGTGGATGTGGAGAGGATGTTTCCTATAGTGGGAGAGTCTAGGACCAGAGGGCACAGATAGAGTGGATGTGGAGAGGATGTTTCCTATAGTGGGAGAGTCTAGGACCAGAGGGCACAGATAGAGTGGATGTGGAGAGGATGTTTCCTATAGTGGGAGAGTCTAGGACCAGAGGGCACAGATAGAGTGGATGTGGAGAGGATGTTTCCTATAGTGGGAGAGTCTAGGACCAGAGGGCACAGATAGAGTGGATGTGGAGAGGATGTTTCCTATAGTGGGAGAGTCTAGGACCAGAGGGCACAGATAGAGTGGATGTGGAGAGGATGTTTCCTATAGTGGGAGAGTCTAGGACCAGAGGGCACAGAGAGGATGTGGAGAGGATGTTTCCTATAGTGGGAGAGTCTAGGACCAGAGGGCACAGATAGAGTGGATGTGGAGAGGATGTTTCCTATAGTGGGAGAGTCTAGGACCAGAGGGCACAGAGAGGATGTGGAGAGGATGTTTCCTATAGTGGGGGAGTCTAGGACCAGAGGGCACAGATAGAGTGGATGTGGAGAGGATGTTTCCTATAGTGGGAGAGTCTAGGACCAGAGGGCACAGAGTGGATGTGGAGAGGATGTTTCCTATAGTGGGAGAGTCTAGGACCAGAGGGCACAGATAGAGTGGATGTGGAGAGGATGTTTCCTATAGTGGGAGAGTCTAGGACCAGAGGGCACAGATAGAGTGGATGTGGAGAGGATGTTTCCTATAGTGGGAGAGTCTAGGACCAGAGGGCACAGATAGAGTGGATGTGGAGAGGATGTTTCCTATAGTGGGAGAGTCTAGGACCAGAGGGCACAGATAGAGTGGATGTGGAGAGGATGTTTCCTATAGTGGGAGAGTCTAGGACCAGAGGGCACAGATAGAGTGGATGTGGAGAGGATGTTTCCTATAGTGGGAGAGTCTAGGACCAGAGGGCACAGATAGAGTGGATGTGGAGAGGATGTTTCCTATAGTGGGAGAGTCTAGGACCAGAGGGCACAGAGAGGATGTGGAGAGGATGTTTCCTATAGTGGGGGAGTCTAGGACCAGAGGGCACGGAGTGGATGTGGAGAGGATGTTTCCTATAGTGGGGGAGTCTAGGACCAGAGGGCACGGAGTGGATGTGGAGAGGATGTTTCCTATAGTGGGGGAGTCTAGGACCAGAGGACACAGATAGAGTGGATGTGGAGAGGATGTTTCCTATAGTGGGGGAGTCTAGGACCAGAGGGCACGGATAGAGTGGATGTGGAGAGGATGTTTCCTATAGTGGGGGAGTCTAGGACCAGAGGGCACAGAGTGGATGTGGAGAGGATGTTTCCTATGGTGGGAGAGTCTAGGACCAGAGGGCACAGATAGAGTGGATGTGGAGAGGATGTTTCCTATAGTGGGGGAGTCTAGGACCAGAGGGCACAGACAGAGAGGATGTGGAGAGGATGTTTCCTATAGTGTGGGAGTATAGGACCAGAGGGCACGGAGTGGATGTGGAGAGGATGTTTCCTATAGTGGGGGAGTCTAGGACCAGAGGGCACAGAGTGGATGTGGAGAGGATGTTTCCTATAGTGGGGGAGTCTAGGACCAGAGGACACAGATAGAGTGGATGTGGAGAGGATGTTTCCTATAGTGGGAGAGTCTAGGACCAGAGGACACAGATAGAGTGGATGTGGAGAGGATGTTTCCTATAGTGGGAGAGTCTAGGACCAGAGGACACAGACAGAGTGGATGTGGAGAGGATGTTTCCTATAGTGGGAGAGTCTAGGACCAGAGGGCACAGATAGAGTGGATGTGGAGAGGATGTTTCCTATAGTGGGGGAGTCTAGGACCAGAGGGCACAGGCTCAGAATAGAATGACATCACTTTAGGACAGGGATGAGGAGGAATTTACTTAGCCAAAGAGTCATTGCCACAGAGGACTGTGGAGGCCAGGTCACTTAAAGCGGAAGCTGATGGTTTCTTGATTAGTCAGGGCGTCAAAGGTTACGGGGAGAGGCAGGAGAACAGGGTTGAGACAGGTAGTAAATCGGCCATGATGGAAGCGCGGAGCTGACTGAATAGTCTAATTCTGTCAGAATATTCCTCAGTTTGTTGACAGGGCAAGAGGGGAGATTGCAAGATCCTGAACCTAGATTCCTGTCTGCTCTGTAAAGATCCTGGAGCACTGGCGCATAGCCAGTGCTGTTCTTTGTTGAAGAGGGGAAACAGGGAGAATCCTGGAACTGGCACGGCAGTGCCTCACTGCAGGCTGGATCATTTCCGTTGTTGGTGCCCTGCAATGCCAAGCCACCGAGGGCTGGATGGCGAGGGTGGAAAGCCGCGAATGGAGCTCCAGGTCAGGGGTCCACCCCGATCCCGCTGGATTGGAGTTCCCAAGAGCAGGGGGGCAGATCAGGAGCCAAATCTAGACAGCATATGCCATGAGACCATGAAGTATAGGAGAATTAGGCCTTTCAGCCCATCTAATCATGACTGATTTTCTTCCTTGTATCCCATTCTCCCACCTCTCTGTAACCCTTAACCTCTCACCAATCAATAACCCACCATTCTCTGCCTTACTTAAATACACGCATGACTAAACTTGCAAACACTTGTGCTCAGTGGGGGGGGGGGGGGCTGATGCTTTTTTGCTGGTGGGGGAGGGGGATCGTTGCTGCTGCTTCTGCGTGGGAGGGGGGGAGCTGGGGGGACTTTGGGGTTCACATGTTTAACTGTTGTTCATTCTTTGGGACACTCCTCTGTTTTCGTGGATGTTTGCGAAGAGAAAGCATTTCAGGATGTACATTGTATACATTTCTCTGGCATTAAGTTGTACCTTTGAAACCTTTGACAAGGCCTCTGCAGCCCTTTGTGCTAATGAATTTCACAGATTTACCGCCCTCTGGCCCTAGTCTCCCCCACTATTGGAAACATCCTTTCCATATCCACTCTATCCAGGTCTTCTGGCATCAGGTAGGTTGTGAGGTTTAAAACGAGCTCGGGTGCTTTTTGTCTCCTTTACCCGGGGCTGCAATCCGTGTGAAATGTTGTTCCTTAGTGACACCGTTTCAAACGAGCTCGGGTGCTTTTTGTCTCCTTTACCCGGGGCTGCAATCCGTGTGAAATGTTTTCGGCTTTCTGGACAGGTCACAATCAGCGCGGGTCCAATAAAACGAAAGGAGGTGTAGATGAAGGTTGGAGTGGCTATCATGGGAGTGGGGCAGCGTTAGAGTGGTCTGGCTTTGGGCGAGTGCAGGCAGAGGTTCGATTTCTGTCGGTACATTGCTAGTGCGCTGAGAGTGGGTCCAGAGGTAACGGTTTGTTCCTTACGTGAGATGTGGGAACTCTGGGAGACCTGATAACTACATCTACACCACGTTCATCCAGCTGCAGCTCCTTAGAAACCACGTTAAGGAACTGGAGCTGCACTTCAAAGAGCTTTGGTTCATAGAGGAGAATGAGGAGGTAGTCACCCATTAGGTTGCAGGAGAAGCTGGGTGACTGCCGAGAGGGAAAGAGGGTGCCAGTGCAGAGTAACCCTGCGGCCATTCCCCTCTATAGTAAGTATATCGCTCTGCATACTGCTGGGGTGGAGGGGGAACAACCTACGGCCATCGGGTCTCTGGCTCGTGGCTCAGAAGGGAAGGGGTGGGCTATGAAGAAGAGGAGTACAGTAGTGATAGGGGATTCCATAATTAGGGGAGTAGAAAGTCGAGTCTGTGGGGGTGAGGCAGCATACTTGGTTGGTATGTTGTCCCCCCTGGTGCCAGGCTCTCAGATGGGCTCCACGGCACGGGGAGGGTGAGCAGCCAGACGTCCTGGTACATACTGGCACCAATGACTTAGGTAGGAGGTCCTGACGAGAGAGTATAGAGAGTTGGGCAGGAAGCTGAAAATCAGAACTTCTGCGGTAGCAACCTGGGCAACATGCCAGCCAGGGCAAGAATAGGATGATTTGGCAGATGAATGTGTGGTTGAGGAACTGGTGCAGGGGCAGATATCTGGATCATTGGGTTCTCTTCTGGGGAAGGTATGACCTGTACAAGAAGGATGGGTCACACTGAAGGGGTCCAGTATTCTAGGGGGCAGGTTTGGCAGAGCTGTGCAAGAGAGTTTAAACTAACTTGGCAAGGGGATGGGAAGTGGAGTGATAGGGCTGAGGGTGGCGGAGTTGGTTTACAACTAGATGCAGTGTGTAGTGAAACTGAGGAAGGACAGGCAGGCAACAGGGCAAAATTCCAGTCAGAGGAACGAACTAAAGTGTAATGGGGACAAAATCAAGAAGGGTGAACGCAGGACTGAAGGCATTACATTTGAATGCACACAGTAAACGGAATAAGATAGATGGTCTTGTATTAAACCTTGATTTTAACAGAGTCAAGTTCTATCATAACTCCGCTAAGGAGCACCAGGCCACTGTCTCCCACACCATCACCAACCTTATCAGCTCCGGGGATCTCCCATCCACTGCCACCAACCTCATAGTTCCCACACCCCACACTTCCCGTTTCTACCTCCTACCCAAGATCCACAAACCTGCCTGTCCAGGAAGACCTATTGTCTCAGCTTGCTCCTGCCCAACCGAACATTTCTGTATACCTCGACACTGTTTTATCCCCCCTTGTTCAACCCCTTCCCACCTATGTTTGTGACACTTCTCATGCTTTGAATTTTTTCAATGATTTTAAGTTCCCTGGCCCCCACCACCTTATTTTCACCATGGACGTCCAGTTCCTATTGTGGTGAACTAGATATACCTGTCTGACTGCTCCTGTGGCACCTCCCACAGACCCCTGCTGACTCCTCCCACAGACCCTGCTGACTGCTCCTGTGGCTCCTCCCACAGACCCCTGTATAAAGGCGACTGTGGTCTGCTGCTCTCCCTCATTTTCCCAGGATGTAGTGTTGTTCTTCAGTCAATAAAAGCCGATATCTCACTTCCTAAGTCTCAGCGTGAGTTATTGATGGCGCATCACCTATATACCTCCATCCCCCACCCGGAAGGTCTCAAAGCTCTCAGCTTCTTTTTGGATTCCAGACCTAACCAGTTCCCCTCGACCACCACTCTCCTCCATCTAGCAGAATTAGTCCTTACTCTCAATAATTTCTCCTTTGGCTCCTCCCACTTCCTCCAAACCAAAGATGTAGCCATGGGCACCCGCATGGGTCCCAGCTATGCCTGCCTTTTTGTTGGCTTTGTGGAACAGTCCATGTTCCAAGTCTATACCGGTATCCGTCCCCCTCTTTTCCTTCACTACATTGACGACTGCATTGGCGCTGCCTCCTGCACGCATACTGAGCTCGTCGACTTCATTAACTTTGCCTCCAACTTTCACCCTGCCCTCAAATTTACCTGGTCCATTTCCGACACCTCCCTCCCCTTTCTTGATCTTTTGTCTCCATCTCTGGAGACGGCCTATCTACTGATATCTACTATAAGCCTACAGACTCTCACAGCTACCTGGACTATTCCTCTTCCCACCCTGTCTCTTGCAAAAAGGCTATCCCCTTCTCACAATTCCTCCGTCTCTGCCGCATCTGCTCTCAGGATGAGGCTTTTCATTCCAGGACGAAGGAGATGTCTTCCTTTTTTAAACAAAGGGGCTTCCCTTCGTCCAGCATCAACTCTGCTCTCAAACGCATCTCTCCCATTTCCCGCACATCTGCCCTCACCCCATCCACCCGCCACCCCACTCGGGATAGGGTTCCTCTTGTCCTCAACTACCAACCCAACAGCCTCCAGGTCCAACGTATAATTCTCCATAACTTCTGCCACCTCCAACGGGATCCCACTACCAAACACATTTTTGCCTCCCCCTCCCTTTCTGCTTTCCGCAGGGATCGCTCCCTACGCAACTCCCTTGTCCACTCGTCCCCCCCATCCCTTCCCACCGATCTCCCTCCTGGCACTTATTCTTGTAAACAGAACAAGTGCTACACCTGCCCTTACACTTCCTCCCTCACCACCATTCAGGGCCCCAGACAGTCCTTCCAGGTGAGGCGACACTTCACCTGTGAGTTGGCTGGTGTGGTATACTGCGTCCGGTGCTCCCGGTGTGGCCTTTTATATATTGGTGAGACCCGACGCAGACTGGGAGACCGTTTCGCTGAACACCTACGCTCTGTCCACCAGAGAAAGCAGGATCTCCCAGTGGCCACACATTTTAATTCCACGTCCATTCCCATTCTGATATGTCTATTCATGGCCTCCTCTACCGTCAAGATGAATCCACACTCAGGTTGGAGGAACAACACCTAGTATACCGGCTGGGTAGCCTCCAACCTGATGGCATGAACATTGACTTCTCTAACTTCCATTAATGCCCCTCCTCCCCTTCTTACCCCACATCTTATTTGTTTGTTTATTTATTTTCCCCCGTATTTTCTTCTTTTCTCTCTCTGCCCCTCTCACAGTCACTCCTTGCCTGTTCTCCATCTCCCTCTGGTGCGCCCCTCCCCCTTTCTTTCTCCCGAGGCCTCCCGTCCCATGATCCTCTCCCTTCTCCAGCTCTGTATCCCTTTTGCCAATCACCTTTCCAGCTTTTAGCTTCATCCCTCCCGCTCCTGTCTTCTCCTATCATTTCAGATCTCCCCCTCACACTTTCAAATCTCTTACTATCTCTTCTTTCCGTTAGTCCTCACGAAGAGTCTCGTCCCGAAGTATCGACTGAACTTCTCCCTATAGATGCTGCCTGGCCTGCTGCGTTCCACCAGCATTTTGTGTGGGTTACTAGAATTCCCAGCATCTGCAGATTTCCTTGTGTGTTCAAGTTCAATTTATTGTTTTTTCAATGGTACACACACGGCCAAACGTAGCAACGTTCCTCCGCAGCACACGTAACTCACGCACACAACGCAGCACACATAACTCACGTACACAATGCAGCACACGTTCCTCCGCAGCACAACGCAGCACACGTAACTCACGCACACAACGCAGCACATGTTCCTCCGCTGCACAACGCAGCACACGTTCCTCCGCAGCACAACGCAGCACACGTAACTCACGCACACAACGCAGCACACGTAACTCACGTACACAACGCAGCACACGTAACTCACGCACACAACGCAGCACATGTTCCTCCGCAGCACAACGCAGCACACGTAACTCACACACACAACGCAGCTCACGTTCCTCCGCAGCACAGCGCAGCACACATTCCTCCGCAGCACAATGCAGCACACGTAACTCACGCACACAACGCAGCACATGTTCCTCCGCAGCACAACGCAGCACACGTTCCTCCGCTGCACAACGCAGCACACGTTCCTCCGCAGCACAACGCAGCACACGTAACTCACGCACACAACGCAGCACACGTAACTCACGCACACAACGCAGCACATGTTCCTCCGCTGCACAACGCAGCACACGTTCCTCCGCAGCACAACGCAGCACACGTAACTCACGCACACAACGCAGCACACGTAACTCACGCACACAACGCAGCTCACGTTCCTCCGCAGCACAAAGCAGCACACGTTCCTCCGCAGCACAACGCAGCACACGTAACTCACGCACACAACGCAGCACACGTTCCTCCGCAGCACAATGCAGCACACGTAACTCACGCACACAACGCAGCACACGTAACTCACGTACACAACGCAGCACACGTAACTCACGCACACAACGCAGCACATGTTCCTCCGCAGCACAACGCAGCACACGTAACTCACACACACAACGCAGCACACGTTCCTCCGCTGCACAACGCAGCACACGTTCCTCCGCTGCACAACGCAGCACACGTAACTCACGCACACAACGCAGCACATGTTCCTCCGCAGCACAACGCAGCACACGTTCCTCCGCAGCACAATGCAGCACACGTAACTCACGCACACAACGCAGCACACGTTCCTCCGCAGCACAATGCAGCACACGTAACTCACGCACACAATGCAGCACACGTAACTCACGCACACAACGCAGCACACGTAACTCACGTACACAATGCAGCACACGTTCCTCCGCTGCACAACGCAGCACACGTTCCTCCGCAGCACAACGCAGCACACGTAACTCACGCACACAACGCAGCACATGTTCCTCCGCAGCACAACGCAGCACACGTTCCTCCGCAGCACAACGCAGCACACGTTCCTCCGCAGCACACGTAACTCACGCACACAACGCAGCACATGTTCCTCCGCAGCACAACGCAGCACACGTTCCTCCGCTGCACAACGCAGCACACGTTCCTCCGCAGCACAACGCAGCACACGTAACTCACGCACACAACGCAGCACACGTAACTCACGTACACAACGCAGCACACGTAACTCACGCACACAACGCAGCACACGTTCCTCCGCTGCACAACGCAGCACACATTCCTCCGCTGCACAACGCAGCACACGTTCCTCCGCAGCACACGTAACTCACGCACACAACGCAGCACACGTTCCTCCGCAGCACAACGCAGCACACGTTCCTCCGCTGCACAACGCAGCACATGTTCCTCCGCAGCACAATGCAGCACACGTAACTCACGCACACAACGCAGCACATGTTCCTCCGCTGCACAACGCAGCACACGTTCCTCCGCAGCACAATGCAGCACACGTAACTCACGCACACAACGCAGCACACGTAACTCACGCACACAACGCAGCACATGTTCCTCCGCTGCACAACGCAGCACACGTTCCTCCGCAGCACAACGCAGCACACGTTCCTCCGCAGCACAACGCAACACACGTAACTCACGTACACAACGCAGCACACGTTCCTCCGCTGCACAACGCAGCACACGTTCCTCCGCAGCACAACGCAGCACACGTAACTCACATACACAACGCAGCACATGTTCCTCCGCAGCACAACGCAGCACACGTTCCTCCGCTGCACAACGCAGCACACGTAACTCACGTACACAACGCAGCACACGTTCCTCCGCAGCACAACGCAGCACACGTTCCTCCGCTGCACAACACAGCACACATAACTCACGCACACAACGCAGCACACGTAAATCACGCACACAACGCAGCACACGTAACTCACACACACAACGCAGCACACGTTCCTCCGCTGCACAACACAGCACACATAACTCACGCACACAACGCAGCACACGTAAATCACGCACACAACGCAGCACACGTAACTCACGCACACAAAGCAGCACATGTTCCTCCGCAGCACAACGGAGCACACGTAACTCACGCACACAACGCAGCACACGTAACTCACACACACAACGCAGCACACATTCCTCCGCTGCACAACGCAGCACACATTCCTCCGCAGCACAATGCAGCACACGTAACTCACATACACAAAGCAGCACACGTTCCTCCGCTGCACAACACAGCACACGTTCCTCCGCAGCACAACGCAGCACACGTAACTCACGCACACAACGCAGCACACGTAACTCACACACACAACGCAGCACATGTTCCTCCGCTGCACAACGCAGCACACGTTCCTCCGCAGCACAACGCAGCACACGTAACTCACGCACACAACGCAGCACACGTAACTCACACACACAACGCAGCACATGTTCCTCCGCTGCACAACGCAGCACACGTTCCTCCGCAGCACAACGCAGCACACGTAACTCACGCACACAACGCAGCACACGTAACTCACACACACAACGCAGCACACGTAACTCACGCACACAACGCAGCACACGTTCCTCCGCTGCACAACACAGCACACGTTCCTCCGCAGCACAACGCAGCACACGTAACTCACGCACACAACGCAGCACACGTAACTCACGCACACAACGCAGCACACGTAACTCACGCACACAACGCAGCTCACGTTCCTCCGCAGCACAATGCAGCACACGTAACTCACGCACACAAAGCAGCACACGTAACTCACGTACACAACGCAGCACACGTTCCTCCACAGCACAACGCAGCACACGTAACTCACGCACACAATGCAGCACACGTAACTCACGCACACAACGCAGCTCACGTTCCTCCGCAGCACAACGCAGCACACGTTCCTCCACAGCACAACGCAGCACACGTAACTCACGCACACAACGCAGCACACGTTCCTCCGCAGCACAACGCAGCACACGTAACTCACGCACACAACGCAGCACACGTAACTCACGTACACAATGCAGCACACGTTCCTCCGCAGCACAACGCAGCACACGTTCCTCCGCAGCACACGTAACTCACGCACACAACGCAGCACATGTTCCTCCGCTGCACAACGCAGCACACGTTCCTCCGCAGCACAATGCAGCACACGTAACTCACGCACACAACGCAGCACACGTTCCTCCGCTGCACAACGCAGCACACGTAACTCACGCACACAACGCAGCACACGTTCCTCCGCAGCACAACGCAGCACACGTTCCTCCGCTGCACAACGCAGCACATGTTCCTCCGCTGCACAACGCAGCACATGTTCCTCCGCTGCACAACGCAGCACACGTTCCTCCGCTGCACAACGCAGCACATGTTCCTCCGCTGCACAACGCAGCACACGTAACTCACGCACACAACGCAGCACATGTTCCTCCGCTGCACAACGCAGCACACGTTCCTCCGCTGCACAACGCAGCACATGTTCCTCCGCAGCACAACGCAGCACACGTAACTCACGCACACAACGCAGCACATGTTCCTCCGCTGCACAACGCAGCACACGTTCCTCCGCTGCACAACGCAGCACATGTTCCTCCGCTGCACAACGCAGCACATGTTCCTCCGCAGCACAACGCAGCACACGTAACTCACGCACACAACGCAGCACACGTAACTCACGCACACAACGCAGCACATGTTCCTCCGCTGCACAACGCAGCACACGTTCCTCCGCTGCACAACGCAGCACATGTTCCTCCGCAGCACAACGCAGCACACGTAACTCACGCACACAACGCAGCACATGTTCCTCCGCTGCACAACGCAGCACACGTTCCTCCGCTGCACAACGCAGCACACGTTCCTCCGCAGCACAACGCAGCACATGTTCCTCCGCAGCACACGTAACTCACGCACACAACGCAGCACATGTTCCTCCGCAGCACAACGCAGCACACGTTCCTCCGCTGCCCCTCCCCCTTTCTTTCTCCCGAGGCCTCCCGTCCCATGATCCTCTCCCTTCTCCAGCTCTGTATCCCTTTTGCCAATCACCTTTCCAGCTTTTAGCTTCATCCCTCCCGCTCCTGTCTTCTCCTATCATTTCAGATCTCCCCCTCACACTTTCAAATCTCTTACTATCTCTTCTTTCCGTTAGTCCTCACGAAGAGTCTCGTCCCGAAGTATCGACTGAACTTCTCCCTATAGATGCTGCCTGGCCTGCTGCGTTCCACCAGCATTTTGTGTGGGTTACTAGAATTCCCAGCATCTGCAGATTTCCTTGTGTGTTCAAGTTCAATTTATTGTTTTTTCAATGGTACACACACGGCCAAACGTAGCAACGTTCCTCCGCAGCACACGTAACTCACGCACACAACGCAGCACACATAACTCACGTACACAATGCAGCACACGTTCCTCCGCAGCACAACGCAGCACACGTAACTCACGCACACAACGCAGCACATGTTCCTCCGCTGCACAACGCAGCACACGTTCCTCCGCAGCACAACGCAGCACACGTAACTCACGCACACAACGCAGCACACGTTCCTCCGCAGCACAATGCAGCACACGTAACTCACGCACACAACGCAGCACACGTAACTCACGTACACAACGCAGCACACGTAACTCACGCACACAACGCAGCACATGTTCCTCCGCAGCACAACGCAGCACACGTAACTCACACACACAACGCAGCTCACGTTCCTCCGCAGCACAGCGCAGCACACATTCCTCCGCAGCACAATGCAGCACACGTAACTCACGCACACAACGCAGCACATGTTCCTCCGCAGCACAACGCAGCACACGTTCCTCCGCTGCACAACGCAGCACACGTTCCTCCGCAGCACAACGCAGCACACGTAACTCACGCACACAACGCAGCACACGTTCCTCCGCTGCACAACGCAGCACACGTTCCTCCGCTGCACAACGCAGCACACGTAACTCACGCACACAACGCAGCACATGTTCCTCCGCTGCACAACGCAGCACACGTTCCTCCGCAGCACAACGCAGCACACGTAACTCACGCACACAACGCAGCACACGTAACTCACGCACACAACGCAGCTCACGTTCCTCCGCAGCACAAAGCAGCACACGTTCCTCCGCAGCACAACGCAGCACACGTAACTCACGCACACAACGCAGCACACGTTCCTCCGCAGCACAATGCAGCACACGTAACTCACGCACACAACGCAGCACACGTAACTCACGTACACAACGCAGCACACGTAACTCACGCACACAACGCAGCACATGTTCCTCCGCAGCACAACGCAGCACACGTAACTCACACACACAACGCAGCACACGTTCCTCCGCTGCACAACGCAGCACACGTTCCTCCGCTGCACAACGCAGCACACGTAACTCACGCACACAACGCAGCACATGTTCCTCCGCAGCACAACGCAGCACACGTTCCTCCGCAGCACAATGCAGCACACGTAACTCACGCACACAACGCAGCACACGTTCCTCCGCAGCACAATGCAGCACACGTAACTCACGCACACAATGCAGCACACGTAACTCACGCACACAACGCAGCACACGTAACTCACGTACACAATGCAGCACACGTTCCTCCGCTGCACAACGCAGCACACGTTCCTCCGCAGCACAACGCAGCACACGTAACTCACGCACACAACGCAGCACATGTTCCTCCGCAGCACAACGCAGCACACGTTCCTCCGCTGCACAACGCAGCACACGTTCCTCCGCAGCACAACGCAGCACACGTAACTCACGCACACAACGCAGCACACGTAACTCACGTACACAACGCAGCACACGTAACTCACGCACACAACGCAGCACACGTTCCTCCGCTGCACAACGCAGCACACATTCCTCCGCTGCACAACGCAGCACACGTTCCTCCGCAGCACACGTAACTCACGCACACAACGCAGCACACGTTCCTCCGCAGCACAACGCAGCACACGTTCCTCCGCTGCACAACGCAGCACATGTTCCTCCGCAGCACAATGCAGCACACGTAACTCACGCACACAACGCAGCACATGTTCCTCCGCTGCACAACGCAGCACACGTTCCTCCGCAGCACAATGCAGCACACGTAACTCACGCACACAACGCAGCACACGTAACTCACGCACACAACGCAGCACATGTTCCTCCGCTGCACAACGCAGCACACGTTCCTCCGCAGCACAACGCAGCACACGTTCTTCCGCTGCACAACGCAGCACACGTTCCTCCGCAGCACAACGCAGCACACGTTCCTCCGCAGCACAACGCAACACACGTAACTCACGTACACAACGCAGCACACGTTCCTCCGCTGCACAACGCAGCACACGTTCCTCCGCAGCACAACGCAGCACACGTAACTCACATACACAACGCAGCACATGTTCCTCCGCAGCACAACGCAGCACACGTTCCTCCGCTGCACAACGCAGCACACGTAACTCACGTACACAACGCAGCACACGTTCCTCCGCAGCACAACGCAGCACACGTTCCTCCGCTGCACAACACAGCACACATAACTCACGCACACAACGCAGCACACGTAAATCACGCACACAACGCAGCACACGTAACTCACACACACAACGCAGCACACGTTCCTCCGCTGCACAACACAGCACACATAACTCACGCACACAACGCAGCACACGTAAATCACGCACACAACGCAGCACACGTAACTCACGCACACAAAGCAGCACATGTTCCTCCGCAGCACAACGGAGCACACGTAACTCACGCACACAACGCAGCACACGTAACTCACACACACAACGCAGCACACATTCCTCCGCTGCACAACGCAGCACACATTCCTCCGCAGCACAATGCAGCACACGTAACTCACATACACAAAGCAGCACACGTTCCTCCGCTGCACAACACAGCACACGTTCCTCCGCAGCACAACGCAGCACACGTAACTCACATACACAAAGCAGCACACGTTCCTCCGCTGCACAACACAGCACACGTAACTCACGCACACAACGCAGCACACGTAACTCACACACACAACGCAGCTCACGTTCCTCCGCTGCACAATGCAGCACACGTAACTCACGCACACAACGCAGCACACGTTCCTCCGCTGCACAACACAGCACACGTTCCTCCGCTGCACAATGCAGCACACGTAACTCACGCACACAACGCAGCACACGTAACTCACACACACAACGCAGCACATGTTCCTCCGCTGCACAACGCAGCACACGTTCCTCCGCAGCACAACGCAGCACACGTAACTCACGCACACAACGCAGCACACGTTCCTCCGCTGCACAACACAGCACACGTTCCTCCGCAGCACAACGCAGCACACGTAACTCACACACACAACGCAGCACATGTTCCTCCGCTGCACAACGCAGCACACGTTCCTCCGCAGCACAACGCAGCACACGTAACTCACGCACACAACGCAGCACACGTAACTCACGCACACAACGCAGCACACGTAACTCACACACACAACGCAGCTCACGTTCCTCCGCAGCACAATGCAGCACACGTAACTCACGCACACAAAGCAGCACACGTAACTCACGTACACAACGCAGCACACGTTCCTCCACAGCACAACGCAGCACACGTAACTCACGCACACAACGCAGCACACGTAACTCACGCACACAACGCAGCTCACGTTCCTCCGCAGCACAACGCAGCACACGTTCCTCCACAGCACAACGCAGCACACGTAACTCACGCACACAACGCAGCACACGTTCCTCCGCAGCACAACGCAGCACACGTTCCTCCGCTGCACAACGCAGCACATGTTCCTCCGCTGCACAACGCAGCACACGTTCCTCCGCAGCACAACGCAGCACACGTAACTCACGCACACAACGCAGCACACGTAACTCACGTACACAATGCAGCACACGTTCCTCCGCAGCACAACGCAGCACACGTTCCTCCGCAGCACACGTAACTCACGCACACAACGCAGCACATGTTCCTCCGCTGCACAACGCAGCACACGTTCCTCCGCAGCACAATGCAGCACACGTAACTCACGCACACAACGCAGCACACGTTCCTCCGCTGCACAACGCAGCACACGTAACTCACGCACACAACGCAGCACACGTTCCTCCGCAGCACAACGCAGCACACGTTCCTCCGCTGCACAACGCAGCACATGTTCCTCCGCTGCACAACGCAGCACATGTTCCTCCGCTGCACAACGCAGCACACGTTCCTCCGCTGCACAACGCAGCACATGTTCCTCCGCTGCACAACACAGCACATGTTCCTCCGCAGCACACGTAACTCACGCACACAACACAGCACATGTTCCTCCGCAGCACAACGCAGCACACGTTCCTCCGCTGCACAACGCAGCACACGTTCCTCCGCTGCACAACGCAGCACACGTTCCTCCGCTGCACAACGCAGCACACGTTCCTCCGCAGCACAACGCAGCACACGTAACTCACGCACACAACGCAGCACACGTAACTCACGCACACAACGCAGCACACGTAACTCACACACACAACGCAGCTCACGTTCCTCCGCAGCACAATGCAGCACACGTAACTCACGCACACAAAGCAGCACACGTAACTCACGTACACAACGCAGCACACGTTCCTCCACAGCACAACGCAGCACACGTAACTCACGCACACAACGCAGCACACGTAACTCACGCACACAACGCAGCTCACGTTCCTCCGCAGCACAACGCAGCACACGTTCCTCCACAGCACAACGCAGCACACGTAACTCACGCACACAACGCAGCACACGTTCCTCCGCAGCACAACGCAGCACACGTAACTCACGCACACAACGCAGCACACGTAACTCACGTACACAATGCAGCACACGTTCCTCCGCAGCACAACGCAGCACACGTTCCTCCGCAGCACACGTAACTCACGCACACAATGCAGCACACGTTCCTCCGCAGCACAATGCAGCACACGTAACTCACGCACACAACGCAGCACACGTTCCTCCGCTGCACAACGCAGCACACGTAACTCACGCACACAACGCAGCACACGTTCCTCCGCAGCACAACGCAGCACACGTTCCTCCGCTGCACAACGCAGCACACGTAACTCACGCACACAACGCAGCACACGTTCCTCCGCAGCACAACGCAGCACACGTTCCTCCGCTGCACAACGCAGCACACGTAACTCACGCACACAACGCAGCACACGTTCCTCCGCTGCACAACGCAGCACACGTAACTCACGCACACAACGCAGCACACGTAACTCACGCACACAACGCAGCACACGTTCCTCCGCAGCACAACGCAGCACACGTTCCTCCGCTGCACAACGCAGCACACGTAACTCACGCACACAACGCAGCACACGTTCCTCCGCTGCACAACGCAGCACACGTAACTCACGCACACAACGCAGCACACGTTCCTCCGCAGCACAACGCAGCACACGTTCCTCCGCTGCACAACGCAGCACACGTTCCTCCGCTGCACAACGCAGCACACGTTCCTCCGCTGCACAACGCAGCACACGTTCCTCCGCTGCACAACACAGCACATGTTCCTCCGCAGCACACGTAACTCACGCACACAACACAGCACATGTTCCTCCGCAGCACAACGCAGCACACGTAACTCACGCACACAACGCAGCACACGTAACTCACGTACACAACGCAGCACATGTTCCTCCGCTGCACAACGCAGCACACGTAACTCACGCACACAACGCAGCACAC
Source organism: Hemitrygon akajei (assembly GCF_048418815.1). NCBI lineage: Eukaryota > Metazoa > Chordata > Chondrichthyes > Myliobatiformes > Dasyatidae > Hemitrygon > Hemitrygon akajei. Next base: position 85,342,392 of record NC_133134.1, read on the forward strand.
GTTCCTCCGCAGCACAACGCAGCACACGTTCCTCCGCTGCACAACGCAGCACATGTTCCTCCGCAGCACACGTAACTCACGCACACAACGCAGCACACGTAACTCACGCACACAACGCAGCACATGTTCCTCCGCTGCACAACGCAGCACATGTTCCTCCGCAGCACAACGCAGCACACGTAACTCACGTACACAACGCAGCACACGTTCCTCCACAGCACAACGCAGCACACGTTCCTCCGCTGCACAACGCAGCACATGTTCCTCCGCTGCACAACGCAGCACACGTAACTCACGCACACAACGCAGCACACGTTCCTCCGCTGCACAACGCAGCACACGTTCCTCCGCAGCACAATGCAGCACACGTAACTCACGCACACAACGCAGCACACGTTCCTCCGCTGCACAATGCAGCACACGTTCCTCCGCTGCACAACGCAGCACACGTTCCTCCGCAGCACAATGCAGCACACGAAACTCACGCACACAACGCAGCACACGTTCCTCCGCTGCACAACGCAGCACACGTTCCTCCGCTGCACAACGCAGCACACGTTCCTCCGCAGCACACGTAACTCACACACACAACGCAGCACACGTAACTCACACACACAACGCAGCACACGTAACTCCGCTGCACAACTCACACACGTTCCTCCGCAGCACACGTAACTCACACACGTTCCTCCGCAGCACACGTAACTCACGCACACAACGCATAAAGTAATATTACCACAAATAAACGAATAATTCGGTGCATTTACAACACAATTCATATAAGTACAATGCAACGTTACTGGGGCGTCAGAGGTGATGAGACTGTGATGGTGTTAGGGAGTTCCGGCCTCTTACAGCCTGGGGAAGAAGCCGAATAGGTCCTGTCCTAACTTTATCCCATTGCAGAGCACTATGAACTGCAGTACATTATTTGTATAAAATCTGCTCTCTCAATAAGTTATTAGATTAAATACAGCTCTGTCACCGGGACCCCTGTGGGTGGTCAGTGGTGGGGGGAGACCTTACCTCCGACGAGCAGCCGCACGCTCTTCACCCTGGTACCGTTCCTGAAGCAAGTGTAGGGCCCCGAGCTCTTCGCCTTGATGGGCTCCAGGATCAGCTGGCTGCCGTTGAGCCTACAGTGATGGCCGGGCCTCAGGACCTTGTTCCTGAATCTCCACTCCGTCTCCACCTGATCTCCGGGGCCGCAGGACAAGTCGACACGGCCTCCGACCTGGGAGGTGACCGTGTCGGGGTCAGACACTGCGGGGAGAAATCAGCTCATCAGTGAGGAGAATGGGAGAGGGTGGCGGGGTCAGGGTCCGATGGGGCCATTTGACAACAACAACGTGGAAGGCAGCTGGGGCACCCCCAACCCACAGCAAAGACCTCAAGGTTCAGCCAGAGAGGAGGAGGGTGGTCACAGAGAGGTCTGAAGGGAAAGGGGAGGGCAAGTGTCCCAGGAATTAGAAAGTTATATAATCTCATTTGAAATAAGAGCTGGTCATTGACTTTGGGAAGGGTGGCGGTACACACGCTGGCGTCTACATCAACGATACTGCGTCGAGAGGGTTGGCAGCTTTCTGTTCCTAAGAGCGAACACCACCAGTATCCTGTCCTCTAGCCACATAGATGTCATGGCCAAAGAAAACTCACCAAGGCTTCTACTTCTTCAGGAGGCCAAAGGAATTCAGCAAGTACCCACAGACCCTCACCACTATAGAACGCACTCTAGGAAGCATTCTGTCTAGATGCACCAATGCTCGGTATGGCAAATGAGCTCAAGAAACGGCAGAGAGTTGTGAAGAAACCAGCCTCCCCTCCACACTCCCCGCTGCCTCAGTAAAGTAGCCAGCAGAATCAAAGATGAAAGGGACGCTCTCTCTTCTCCCCCCTCCCATCGGGCAGAAGATACAACAGCCTGGTACCGCCAGGCCGGAGGTCTACCTTCCTGCTGTCATCAGAGTCTCGCACGACCTCGCAATCCTGCATTTGATCATTTCTCTGTTCCATTTCAGGTTTTCTTTACACTTTATTCTGCATTGTTACTGTTTTACCTTGCCGTACCTCAATGTGTCAGAACAAAGATCATACTAGACAATAACACTGGGATCAACCACTTGATGTGACCACTACAAACTTTAAGTGAGAAGGGGAAATCCTCTCCCAGTGTTCTCCGGTGCTATCTGGGAAAGATCGCGGAGCACTGCAGCTTGACCTTTGACCTTGTTTCGGGAAGTGGGAATGAGTCAAGTGACTGGATTTGCTGAGTTCCTCTTTGTGCGGTGGTTGATGAAGGGTTGGGGGGCAGAGGGAGAGAGGTGCACTGAGACAGAAAGACATAATGAGAGACAGAAGAGACTGTGTGTGTGTGTGTGAGAGAGAGAGAGAGAGAGAGAGAGAGAGAGAGAGAGAGAGATCGAGAAAGAGAGACAGAGTCAGAGAGATGTAGAGAGAGAGAGAGAGAGAGAAAGAGACACCCAGACACACACAACTGCATTCTCATCTTTAGAAATGTCCTGGCATCTCCTTCCCCTTTTTCACCAGAAGCTGCCGCAGAGGTTTGCTCACATCCGGATTTTGAATCACCAATTTTCATTGCAAAGGGTGACAGTGCCCATTTCTCCCACTTCCTGAGTGGCGGCCCTTTGAAAGACCGCTCCAGTTTGCAGCTGTGAATCGGGCAGCGTCTATGGAGGCAGAGGGGTGGTCGAACAACACACACAAAATGCTGGTGGAACGCAGCAGGCCAGGCAGCATCTATAGGGAGAAGCGCTGTCGACATTTTGGGCCGAGACCCTTCATCAGAGGGGTGGTTGACGATATGGGTCAAGGCTTGACATCATGACCGGGAGTGCAGAGGGGCATTAAGACCACAATACAAGATACAGGAGCAGAATTAGGCCATTCGGCCCATTGTTACTCTGCCATTCAATCATGTCTGATGTTTTTATTCTGAACTCCATCCTCCTGCCTTCTTCCTGAAACCCTTAAACCCCTCACCAATCTCTGTCTTAAATACACTCTGTGACTTGGTATCTCCCCCCCCCCCACCCCCGTTGGCAACAAATTCCACAGATTCACCACCTGTGAAATTCCTCCTCATCTCAGTTCTTTGTTCTGAGGCTGTGCTCCCAGGGTGAGTGTGGGAGGAGCTGGCTGGGTGAGAAGGAGAGAGGAAAGGGGACGGAGGGGAGAGGGTGGCCCGAATTCAGTATCGGACATGAGGTGATGCTCCTCTGTGAGGTGTCTATTAGCTTGCCCCTCATTCTCCTACTCCGTAAGGAACAAAATGCCAGACCAGCAAGCCTCTCACCATGACTCAGGCCCTCCATTCCTGGCAGCATCCTGGTAAATCTGCCTTGCACGATAGGGAATGGAAACCCGTACACAGAACTCCAGGCCTGATGTCTAATACCACTGCAGCGTAGCGTCCATGCAGGTGCCCTGACACCCCTATCTGTGACTCCTCATTCAACACTTCCAACTAGGTGTGACTGGACTATTACCCTGTATGGACACTGCTGCCTCCGTAACACAGCCAACATCATCACAGACGCCAGACATCCTCTCTTCTCCAGAGGGCACAGTTTAGGATGAGAGGGGAGAGATTGAGTAGGGACCTGAGGGACAGCTTCTTCGCTCAGAGGGAGGTCAGGAGCTGCCAGGGGAAGCGTTTGAAGCCGGTGCATTAACAACATTTAAAACTCACTTGGACAGGGACAGGTAGCAAAAGTGAGTGGGAAGCTGGATGATTGGGAAGCTTTTAAAATCTAACAAAAGGTAACCAAAAAAAAAAAGAATAAAAAGGGTAAAGATGAAATATGAGGGCAAACGAGCCAATAATATAAATCAGGATACTAGAAGTTTTTCAGTTATATAAAGAGTAAAGGGGAGGTGAGGGTTGATATTGGGCCACTAGAAAATGATGCTGGTGAGGCAGTAATGGGGACAAAGAAATGGCAGATGAGCTTAATGGGTACTTTGCATCTGTCTTCACCGTGGAAGACACTGGCAGTGCGCCAGAGGTTCGTGAGTGTCAGGGAGCAGGAGTGAGCGCCATTGCTATTACAAAGGAAAAACTGCTAGGCAGACTCAAAGGATTTAAGGTGGATAAGTCACCTGAACCAGATGGATTACATCTCAGATTCCTTAGAGAGAGGCTGCTGAAGAGATAACGGATGCATTGGTCATGATCTTTAAAGCATCATTTGGTTCTGACATGGTCCTGGAGGACTGGGAGATTGTAAATGTCACTCCACTCTTTAAGAAAAGAGGAAGGCAAAAGAAAGGAAATCATAGGCCAGTCAGCCTAACTTTAGTGGTTGGGAATGTGAGGTTGCGGGTACTTGGAGGTGAATGATAAAATAAGTCAAAGTCAGCATGGTTTCTGTAAAGGGAACTCTTGCCTGACAAATCTGTTAGGGTTCTTTGAGTAAGTAGCAAGCAGGGTGGACAAAGGAGAGGCAGTGGATGTCATTTACTTGGATTATCAGAAGGCATTTGATAAGGTGCCACACTTGAGGATGTTTAATGATAAAATCCTACGGCGTTACAGGAAAGATACTGGCGTGGATAGCGGAATGGCTGACAGGCAGGAGGCAGCGAGTGGGAATGAAACAGGCCTTTTCTGGTTGCCTGCCGGTGACCACTGGTGATGTTCCTCAGAGATCAGTATTGGGACCGCTGCTTTTCACATTGTTTGTCAGTGATTTGGATAATGGAATTGAATGCTTCGTGGCAAAGTTTGTTGATGATACGAAGATAGGAGGAGGGGTAGGTAGTACTGAGGAAGCAATGCGATTGCAACAGGGCTTAGACAAAAAAAGTGGCAGATGGAATACAGTGTTGGGAAATCTATGATGATGTATTTTGGTAAAAGGAACAATAGTGCAGACTATTATCCAAGTGGGGAGAAAATTTAAACATCAGAGGTGCAGAGGGACTTAGGAGTCCTCGTGCAAGACTCCCAGAAGGTTAATTTACAGGTTGAGTCTCTGGTAAAGAAGGCAAATATAATTTTGGCTTTTATTTCAAGGGGAATAGAACATAAAAACAATGATAATGCTGACGTTTATAAGACACTAGTTAGGCCGCACGTGGAGTATTGTCAAACGTTTCGGACCCCATATCTCAGAAAGGATGTGTTGTCATTGGAGAGAGTCCAGAGGAGGTTCACAAGGATGATTCCAGGAATGAAGGGGTTAACATATGAGGAGCGTTTGGCAACTTTGGGCCTTGGGCCTGTTCTCACTAGAATTTAGAAGAATGTGGGGGTGGGGGTTAGGAAATCTCATTGAAACCTATCAAATGTTGAAAGGACTAGATAGGGTGGATGTGGAAAGGATGTTTCCTATGGTGGGGGTATCCAGATCTAGAGGTTCACAGCCTCAAAACTTTGGAGTGACCTTTTAGAACAAAGGTAAGGAGGAATTTTTTTTAGCCAGAGAGTAGTGAATCTGTGGAACTTTCTGCCATAGACTGCAGTGGAGGCCAAAGTCTGTGGGAATATTTAAGGCAGGAGTTAATTGTTTCCTGATTAGTCAGGGCATCAAAGGATATGGCAGGTGTATGGGGTTGGGTGGGATCTGGGATCAGCCAGGATGGGATGGCGGAGCAGACTCGATGGGCTGAAAGGCCTGATTCTGCTCCTCTGTCCTATGGATAGGAAAGGTTTGGAGGGACATTGGACTAGCTTAGATGTAATCTTGGTCAGCATGGACCGGTTAGGCCGGAGGGATGGTTTACGGGCTCTACGACATTACGAGTAGACCACTTGGCCCCTCTAGGCTGTTCCGCCACTCAACACGATCACCTCTGATCTTCCCTTGGTCTCAGATCCTCTTCTATGCAAGTTCTGAACACAAGAAATAAAAAATAGGACAGGAGTCGGCCATCTGGCCCGTTGAGCCTGCTTCACCATTCAATAAGATCATGGCTGGTTCGCTGTGGACTCCATAAGACATAGGAACAGAATGAGGCCATTCATCCCATCGAGTCTGCTCCGCCATTTCACCATGGCTGGTTGATCACCCCTCTCACCCCATTTTCCCTGTAACCTTTGATGCCCTGACTAATCAAGAACATTTCAGTAATACTGGAGTAATATTGTAAATATATTGTATGACTAAGCATTCCTTGTTTGTATAATTCATTCTGGTTATATGTAAAAGTACGTGAATTGCATACGTCAGGGATGGTACCACGTGATACAAGTGTGCCTCACTTAAAGTAAAAACATGAAGTCAGACTCGCATCTCTTGGCTCTCTTGTTTTCCTTTGAATTAGTTTAACATTTTGAAGTTACAAAACATAATAAAGGGCCTTTAAGCCTCCAATTTAAATGTACCCAATGACCTGCCTCCACGGCTATACCTGTGGCAATGAATTACATAGATTCACTGACCCCTGTCCTCATTTCTTTTGTCAAGGGACATCCTTGTATTCTGAGGTCGTGACTCCCCGACAAAAGGAAACACCCTCTCCACATTCACCCTATCTAATATTCGAAAGGTTTCAATGAGCTCCTCCAGCGGGTACAAGCCCAGAGCCATCAAACACTCCTCAAGAATTAACCCTTTCAATCCCTCCATCCTTTCCATGTCCAGCTCCACCTTTCCCCCATAATTCCCCGGCTATGTAAAAATCCACTTAACCGTGTCCTAAATCTACTGCTTCCCTGGGTAGGGAATTCCACAGATTCACGACTCTCTGGGAAAAGCAGTTCCTCATCTCCATCCCTGAACCTTCTGAGCTCCCTCCTCACTGACCCAAGTGATCCAGCCTGCATAACTCTCCAGAGATCCCCCCCCCCAGTGTGAAATGACCATCCCTGAATCCCTTCATCCAAAGCCTCTTCCACGATGGGAAACACCTCCACATCTAACCCATCAGGATCAGAGATATTTCAGAGAGATTGCCCACCTCCTTCTAAATCGCAAAGAATTTAGCTCTATTTTCTTCAGCTGCTAGTGAAGTTCACTTTACCAGGGCACTTTGGTAGAGCAGGGATTAGTGTGATGTTATTACAGCTTGGAGCATCGGAGTGGAATTCCAACGTTGTCCGTAAGGAGTTTGTACATTCTCCGTGTGAGCGGTGTGGGTTTCCTCGCAAAGACAGACGGGTTAGTAGGTTATTAGGTTCTGGCAAACTGTCCCGCGATTAGGTCGGGGTCAGTAAGGTGTGTCGGGGGGGCTGGATGGTGAGGCCCGTGCTAAACGAGACAAAAATAAACTGCAACTGGTTTGTCTACCGAGATACAGTGAGAACTGTGCACACAGATCAGACCATCACACAGTGCACTGAGGTAGAACAAGGTAAAGCAATAACAGATTGCAGAATAAAGTGTAACAGCTCCAGAGAACGCACTGTGCAGGCTGACAGTCAGATGCAAGATGATAACTCTCCACAACTCTCCGCAGTTCCGCTTTAATATACCCACGATCTGTGGCAGAGCATTCCACAGGTTCACCAAAAAGAAATCCCTCTTTACTTCTGGTCTAAAAGGACAGCCCTCACTTTTGAGGCTATGCCCTCTTGTCCCCACCATAATAAACATTCCCGCCTTTATCTTGTCCTTTCAACATTCGGTATATTTCAATGAGATTCCCCCCCCCCCCCCCAACTTTCTTCTCAATTCCAGTGAGTGCAGGCCCAAAGCTGCCAAACGTTCTTCAGTTATTAACCCCTTCATTCCCGGAATCTTCCTCATGAACCTCCTGTGTTGGGTACTTTACTAAGACTGAGCAGGGTGCAGACAGAGTCCATGGAGGGGAGGCTGGTTTCTGTGATGTGTCCACAACTCTCTGCGGTTTCTTGAGTCGTGGCAAGAGCAGTTTCCGTACCGAGCCGTCGTTTACCCGGATAGGATGCTTTCTGTGGTGCGTCTGTAAACATTGGTGAGGGTTGATCAAATTTCTTGAGCCTCCTGAGGGAGTGAGATCTCTGGGCCATGGTGCCAATGTGGTTGGACTAGCACAGGCTATTGGTGAAGTTCACCCCTAGGAACTCGAATCTCTCTACCCTCTCGACCTCAGAACCGTGGGCGTAAGCAGGAGCGTGTGTACTCGTTCGTTCCCCAGGTCAATGTTCAGCTCTTTCCATTTGCTGACATTGAGAAAACGGTTGTTATCATGACACCGTGTTACCATGTTACTGAGCTCTGATACTCCTTCCTCATCTCTACATCTCACCCCAGGAATTAGCCGAGTGAATCTCCTTCAGACAGTCTGCAATCCACACAGACATTTTCTTGAATAAGGGTCCTCTCTGGCTCTGATGTTTACATTGCAGCTAAACTTCCTCATTTCTAAATCCATCGCCTGCAATTAAAGCCAATTTTGGCATTTTGCTCACCCAGCCACTTGCTGACATACACAAAAACATCAAAACCCTTCTAAGCCACTTTCTTGCAACCCCACGTCCTTGCATTGCAGCTGTACAATAAAATCTTCAGCTAGGCCCCACTTGGGACCTGTGTGGAGTTTTTAGCCACCCCATTACAGGGGGCTTTGGAGAGGGCACAGAGGAGCTTCACCAGGCTGCTGCCCGGATCAGAGGGTGTGAGCTATGGGGAGAGAAGTTGGGCTGTTGTCTCTGGAGTGTTGGAGACAGAGGAGGGTCCTGAGGCAAATCTCCCTGGCTTGCTGAGTTCCTCCAGCATTTAGTGTGTGTAGATCTGATAGAGGCAGGGACAGGGTAGACTGTTAGAATCTTTTATCTCCAGGGTAGAAACGTCAGATACTGGAGGACACGGACTTAAGGTGAGAGGGGGAAAGTTTACAAGAGCTGTGCAGAGCAAGTTTTTTTTAACACAGAGAGTGGTAGGTGCCTGGAATGAGCTGGTGGAGGCAGATATGAAGTAGGAAGGGATGTGGATCATGCACAGGCAGAGGGATTTAGCTGGTCCAGCACAGACATGGTGGGCGGAAGGGCCTCTTCCTGTGCTGTACTGTTGTGTGTTTGATGTTTCTATGACAGCCTGACTTTCTCTTGCTGAAGAGCAGGACAGGGTCTTGTCTGGTAGGCAGCACTCCCCAACACTACCTTGGTTTGGCGGGAGATGGGTCGTGTGCCTGACCCTGGGTTAGAGAATAGCTCAAATGCTGGTGAGGAACCGAGGTCTGGGAATGGCCAAGAGCCTTGAGAAAGAAGTGAGGGAATGAGGAGTGGAGGGGGAGAACCAAAGTGAGGGGTAGATTGCGCAAGCCGTGGAACAGGTGGTATCGTCCATTGTACCAATCTGCACCAATCCCATTCCCCTCATTCTTGGCCCATTCCCTTCTCTGACTCGGTGATCCAGACACTTCAATGTTGGGAGAGTCTCTGTCACATTCGGTAGTGTGCTCCAGATTCCAACCACAGCCTTCCTAGGAATGGGACTGGAACCTGGAGCCATTTCTAAACCTCTTTCTACACCCCTCCACCCTAATCTTATCTCCTATAGTTGTCAGGTGTCCTTCTTTCTGGGGAAAGATTTCATTCTAACTGCTCTGCCTTTGTCCCTCTGAATTTGTCCATCTCCATCTGGTCCAGCTCAGGCTCAGCTGCTCCAGGGAGAAGTGTCTCCTTGGAAGGGAAGTTACCAATTTCATAAAACAATTTTTCAGTTTACGCTCCGTCCAAGGCTTCCCATTTCTGGGAGTGACTGTCACCAGCACTGTCCTGATCTGACTATGGGCAAAATGCTGGCCTGTGTCTCTAATTGCTCGTTTTTACGGGTGTCCCGCAGAGAGAGCATTCTATCCAGATGTACCACGGCAACTGCCCTGCCCAGGACCTCAAGAACCTCACGGAAACCAGCCTCCCCTCCATAAACTCGGCCTACACTTCCCGTTGCCAAGGACTCCTCCCACCTCAGACGTACTCACTTGTCCCCCCCGCCCATCAGGCAGAAGATACAAAAGCCTGAAAGCAGGCGCCACCAGGCTCGGGGACAGCTCCTATCCCGCTGTTGTCGGACTCTCACGCGGCAACCCTCGATCTCAGTCTACCTCGGTGGGGCACTTCATCTGTCTGCCTGCCTGCACTTGTTCTATAACTGTAACTCTGTTTCCCTTCTGTACTGATGTGTGGAGTGAACTGCCTGGGTGACACGCAGGCAAAAGCTTGTCACTGTGTCTCAGTACATGTTACAATAATGACCAACTATTTCCAAACTTCCTGTGGAATCTCCTCTGCACCCTCTCCACTGCAGTCACGTCCTTCCTATCTCATACCTCGAGCTGTTCTGGAGTTCACAGTTCTGTAACAAGTCTCCGTCCATCCTCCCTGTGCTTTTCCCCAGGAGCTCCGGTTTCTTCCCACAGTCCAAATACACAGCGGGAAGGTTATGAGGTCACGGTAAACTATTCCCCGATCAGGTTAGGGTCGGGGGGGCTGGGCGGTGGGGCTCATTGGGCCGGAAGGGCCTGTACTGCGTTGTATCGCTAAATGAAACAAAAATAAACTGCCGAGATACAGTGAGAACTGTGCACACAGATCAGACCATCACACAGTGCACTGAGGTAGAACAAGGTAAAGCAATAACAGATTGCAGAATAAAGTGTAACAGCTCCAGAGAAAGCACCGTGCAGGCTGACAGTAAGATGCAAGATGATAACGAGGTAGATTGTGAGGTCAATCGTACTGGGACACCACTCAATAGTCTGCTAACAGCGGGGTAGAAGCGTCCTTGAGCCTGGGGGTACATGTCTTCAGGCTTTTGTATCGCTTTCACCATGGGAGAGGGGAGAAGAGGGATTGACCAGGGCAGGTAAGATCTTTGATCACACTGGCTGCTGTTCCGATGCAGTGAGCAGTGTCGACAGAGTCCATGGCGGGGAGGCTGGTTCCCGTGATGTGTCCACAACTCTCTGCGGTTTGTCGTAGCCATGGGCAGAGCAGTTTCCGTACCGAGCCGTCGTTTACCCGGATAGGATGCTTTCTGTGGTGCGTCTGTAAACATTGGTGAGGGTTGATCAAATTTCTTGAGCCTCCTGAGGGAGTGAGATCTCTGGGCCATGGTGTCAATGTGGTTGGACTAGCACAGGCTATTGGTGAAGTTCACCCCTAGGAACTCGAATCTCTCTACCCTCTCGACCTCAGAACCGTGGGCGTAAGCAGGAGCGTGTGTACTCGTTCGTTCCCCAGGTCAATGTTCAGCTCTTTCCATTTGCTGACATTGAGAAAACGGTTGTTATCATGACACCGTGTTACCATGTTACTGAGCTCTGATACTCCTTCCTCATCTCTACATCTCACCCCAGGAATTAGCCGAGTGAATCTCCTTCAGACAGTCTGCAATCCACACAGACATTTTCTTGAATAAGGGTCCTCTCTGGCTCTGATGTTTACACTGCAGCTAAACTTCCTCATTTCTAAATCCATCGCCTGCAATTAAAGCCAATTTTGGCATTTTGCTCACCCAGCCACTTGCTGACATACACAAAAACATCAAAACCCTTCTAAGCCACTTTCTTGCAGCCCCACGTCCTTGCATTGCAGCTGTACAATAAAATCTTCAGCTAGGCCCCACTTGGGACCTGTGTGGAGTTTTTGGCCACCCCATTACAGGGGGCTTTGGAGAGGGCACAGAGGAGCTTCACCAGGCTGCTGCCCGGATCAGAGGGTGTGAGCTATGGGGAGAGAAGTTGGGCTGTTGTCTCTGGAGTGTTGGAGACAGAGGAGGGTCCTGAGGCAAATCTCCCTGGCTTGCTGAGTTCCTCCAGCATTTAGTGTGTGTAGATCTGATAGAGGCAGGGACAGGGTAGACAGTTAGAATCCTTTATCTCCAGGGTAGAAACGTCAGATACTGGAGGACACGGACTTAAGGTGAGAGGGGGAAAGTTTACAAGAGCTGTGCAGAGCAAGTTTTTTTTAACACAGAGTGTGGTAGGTGCCTGGAATGAGCTGGTGGAGGCAGATATGAAGTAGGAAGGGATGTGGATCATGCACAGGCAGAGGGATTTAGCTGGTCCAGCACAGACATGGTGGGCGGAAGGGCCTCTTCCTGTGCTGTACTGTTGTGTGTTTGATGTTTCTATGACAGCCTGACTTTCTCTTGCTGAAGAGCAGGATGGGGTAGGTTGATAGGTCATTGTGAATTGTCCTGTGATTAGCTTAGTCAGGTTTGTAGGGTGTTGCTGGGGCAATATGGCTTGAAGGGCCATTAGGGCCTACATTGCACTGTGGACGGCATCCGTTAGTCTCGCGAGACCATGGCTCTGCACCTGGAAAGTCTTGCTCCAGTCCTGTCCAGGGCGCAGGCCGGGGCAGGGTTGTATGGGAGACCGGCAGTTGCCCAAGCAGCAAGCCCCCCCTCTCCACGCCACCGATGTTGCCCACGGGAAGGGCGAGGGCTGATACAGCTTGGCACCAGTGTCATCGCAGGAGTTGCCAGAGTGAGGTTGAAGACAACATCGGACTGTCTTAGGGACTCCAGCTCCGGATTTGTCCTCGGGGTTTACTCCTGAAGCCTTTCCCATGAGTGGGTATGGCCACAAGACAGCGAAGGTTTGAAATCTCTTAGATGGTCTGCCTTCCCAGGCTGACGAGCTCCATCTACCCGAAGCACTGGTTTTAAGGCGCCAGGACCCACCTTCGCCCCTTCTCCTGTCAGTAGAAACAGTTCCACCGGGCTTAGAGGCTAAGCCACACGAGAAGGCCAGGAGTTGGACTTGGTGGTCAGAGGCTATTTGAGTCGCATGCCGTGAGGAGCACTTTTAGGTAGTGGGAGCTTGTCCCCACTACCTCCCCTCGGCTTGACAACCTTGGAACACTGCACTGTACTGCTGAATTAATTGATTAATTAATTTATAATATCCTTCCCATAGCAGATGTACTACAGAGAACTAAACCAGCCTCTCTAGCCTGTCCTCGTACCTGAAACACTCAGTCCCAGGCAACGTCCCGGCCTATCTCCTCCGCACTCTCTCCAGTGCAGTCACCTCCGTCCGACAGTCTGTGACCAGAACTGCACCCGGTGCTCCATCTGTGACCTGACCAACGATTTATGAAGTTGGACCATAACCTCCCTGCTCTTGTATTCTGTGTCCCGGGTAAGGGAGGCAGGTATCAGTAAGCCATCTTCAACACCCTATCCAGCTGTGTGGTCACTTTTAGGGATCCATAAAGAAGCAATAGCTTGCAAATTCTGGAATCTGGAGCAACACACAGTTTTCTAGAGGAGCCCAATGTACTGAGCAGCGTCTTTGGGGATGATGCTAAGGTCTTCCTGTTTGTCCACACCCGAAAATGCCCTAAAATTCACTGCATGAACTATTTTCTAACTGGGGAGAGAATTCAGAAAAGGGACTAGGGAGTCTCGTAGCTTGCAGGTTGAGTTGGTAGTAAGGAAGGCAAATGCAATGTTAGCTTTCATTTCGAGTGGACTGGAACGTAAAAGCGAGGCTGCCCTGCTGAAGCTTTATAAGGCACTGGTCAGACCACACGCAGTGTCTTGAGCAATTTTCGGCCCGGTATCTAAAGAAGAATGTGCTGCCAGGGGAGAGGTTCCAGAGGAGGTTCAGAAGAGTGGTCCCAGGAGTGAAAGGGTTAACCTGTCAGGAGTGTTTGATGCCTCTGGGCCCGAGCGCATCTGGAGTTTAGGAGAACGAGGCGGAGATCTCATTGAAACCTCCCATATGCTGAACGGCCTGGATAGATCGGATGTGGAGAGGATGTTTCCTTCAGTAAGAAGGTCCGGAATACAAGGGCACAGCCTCAGAATAGAGGGGTGTCCCTTTAGAACTGAGATGAGGAGGAATTCCTTCAACCTTCGGGTGGTATACCTGGGAAGTCTGTGCTACAGAGAGCTGTGGAGTCAAAGTCATTGGGTGTACTTAAAGCAGAGATTGATAGGTTTGTAATTACAGGTGGGAGAATGGGGTTCAGAGAAGGAAATTCAGAAGAGATTGCATGACAGAGGAGACTTGATGGGCCAAATGGCCTAATTTTGTTCCTTGTCCTGTGGTGTACATTCTACCCTTGTCTGACTTCCAAAAGCAGAGAAAAAAATCACCTTGCACTTTAATTGGATCGGCCAACACCCTGCGGCCTTAGGTAACCTCCCGGCTATAGGGGACACCGCCAACCTTTGTGTGAACTTTGGGCGAGATCAGACCGGAACAGTGCAGGAGTGGGGAGTAGGGGGAACGTGGGAGGTATTTACGTTGACAGCACACACAAGATTGGGACATCTCACAGTGCCTGGGAACCTCAGGGCGAGATTAAGTAAACAGGACAAGAAGTACGTAGTTACCAGAAGATTAAGCAACACTTGTTTTTGACTTGGATTCCCAGACAGAGATAGGCTGGAGGCTCTAGAGTGGCCCAGGGACATCCCCAGATTGCATTTGATGGCTGTGCTTTGCTGGGTTGTTAACAGGCCAAAGACTGAATCATCCCAACAGTCAACAGCACAGCTACTGGCCTTCCCATTGGCTGCCTGATTGCTGGACACCGTGGGAATGGACGGGAGATAATTCAGAGATTGGTAGAGCCATGGAAACAGGCCTTTCAGCCTAACTAATCCACGCGGAGTGTTGTCTACCTGAGCCAGTCCCGTTCCCTCTGTTTGGGGCCCTACCCCTCGAGGCCTAAAACCATTGCTTTTAATTTTCCTTCTTAGGCTGTAGCACAACTCCTTATAGACAGAATTGTCAACGATGTTAGGGCACTGGTGAACAGGGAGAGCTTGAGGTACCAGTCTTTAGATCCCTGAGGTCTTAGACCAGAATCATCCACAACCAGTCCTCAGTGAGGGATCAGAAGTGGAAAGGGGGAACAATTTCACGTTGCCGGGTGTCACCATCTCCGAGGGTCTATCCTGGGCCCAATATGTCGATGCAGTTACGAAGAAGGCACGACAATGTCTATATTTCATTCGGAGTTTGAGAAGATTCAGTATGTTTCCAAGGACACTCACAAATTTCTACAGATATAACGTGGAGAGCATTCAAACTGGCTGCATCACCATCTGCCATGGGGGGGGGGGGGGTGGGGTGGAGGTGGGAGCAACTGCACAGGAGAGAAATCAGAATACATGGATACATGAGACAGTTACTACTGTACTTGTCTGTCTGCCTTTTAAATGTTGTTAACGTACCTGCCTCAACCACTTCCTCTGGCAGCTTGTTCCACAGACTGACCACCCTCTGGGTGAAGAAGTTGCCCCTCAGGTTCCTGTTAAAACTCTCCCCTCTCACCTTCAACCTGTGCCCTTGAGTTCTTGTGTCCCCAACCCTGGGGAGAAAACTGTGGGCATTCATCATTTCTCTGCCCCTCATGACTCTACACCCCTTTATAAGGTCACATTTCCTACATCCTAGGGAATAAAATCCCAGCCAGTCCAACCTCTCCATGTAACTCAGGCCCACGATTCCTGGCAACATCCCTGTGAATCTTCCCTGCGCTCCATTCAGTTTATGACATCTCCCTGTTGCAAGGTACCAAAAATGAATGCAATACTCCAAGTGCAGCCTCTCCCGTGTCACCTCCCACCCTCTGCACTCAGTGCCCTGACTAACGAAGACCAGTCTTCACCCCTCCGTCTCTCTGTGGGAATCAGTTCCTGTACTCCTAGTTCCCTCTGTTCAATCACACTTACTAGGGCCCTACGGTTCTTTCTAGACCTAGATCTGTCTTTCCAAAATCTAACACCTCATACGTAGCCAAATTAAACTCCATTTGCCCTTCCTCAGCCCCCTTACCCAGCCGATCAAGATGAGGTGGATTGTCGTCATGAGGGGCAGAGATATGGTGAATGCACAAAATCTTTTCCCCAGGTTTGGAGAATAAAGAACCAGAGGGGGCAGGTCAAAGGTGAGAGGAACTTGAGAGGCAACTTTTTTTTACACTTATAGGTGTATCTAAGGGTTTGTGATTGGTAAGCGGTTAAAGGTTATGGGGAGAAGGCAAGAGAATGGGGTTAGAGAGAAAATCAGCCATGATTGAATGGCAGAGCAGATTCGATAGGCCACACGGCTGATTTTTGATCCTGTATCTGATGACCTAGTTTCATATTGTGGAACACAGTACAGTACAGGAACAGGCCATTCAGCCCACAATGTTGTGGTGAACCAGCTAAAAATCAACTAAACCCTGACCCCCCTCCTACCGACACCATGTCCAGATCCCTCCATCCTCCTTACATCCACGTGCCTATCCCTGACCTTTGAGTCAGGCACACCTCAATCTCCCTACTCCACCCCCTGTGCACCTACCACCACGTGCCATCTACAAATTCATCGAGGGTGCCACTGCAGTTGGGCGGGAGGGGAAAACAAGCTGAGCGGGGCCCCAACAACAACCTCTCACCCGACGTCTGCAAGACTGAGGAGCTAATCGCTGAGTTCAGGAGAGCACACGCCAGTTCTCACTGGTGGCGAGTGTCCGCTGGTTCAGACCCACATACCGGATGACTTGTCCTGGACCCAGCACATGGAAGGTGTGCCGACATCTTTACTTTCATAGAAGCTTAAGGAGAGTCCTTACTGAGCCCCAAGGACGGGCCTTGGCCTGAAACGTCGACTGTCTAAACATCTCCATGGATGCTGCCGAGTTCCTCCAGCATTTTATAAGTTTGAGGAGAGAAGCTCTGTTTCACATATTCCCTCTGGTCACATCGCGTGGAGACAACAAATGCACGAGAATGCTGACTGCTCGGTCACCTGTACGTTCTGTGGCCTGGAGCTCTCTGTACAGAGTGCAAAGGGTTGCAGCCGGTTTGGATATCTGAAGGGGCTGCCCTTCACGTTCCAGCTCCTGATCTTCAGTCACCCGGTATGGAGAGCGGAGGCTGCCCCGGGGGTCTCCTCGTCAGCCCGCTCTTGAGCTTGGCCAAGCTGGTTAGCTGGGAAGCGATATGTGCACGAGAAGCATTACTGGAGTGGAGAGGGTGCAGAGGATATCCACCAGGACGTTGCACCACCAGAGTGTTTCAGTTACAAGGTGAGACAGGGGAGCCTGGGTTTGCTCTCCCTGGAGTGGAGGAGGCTGAGGGAGGACCTGATAGAAGTGGACAATAGGCCGCAGAGGGAAGTGGACACAGCTAGGTCCACCACAGTCACAACCCTACTCACCATCAGCAGTATCTACAGGAGGCAACGTCCATCATCAAAGATCCCCACCATCCGGGCCAGGCCATCTTCTCACAGCTCCCATCGGGCAGGAGGTACAGACGCCTGAAGTCCCACACCACCAGGGTCAGGAACAGCGACTTCCCTTCAACCATTCGGTTCCTGAACCGATCGGCACAACCCCGATCACCACCTCGGTACAGAAACACTACGGTCCTCTTCATGCACTACCGCGGACTCGTCTCTGGCTGTGTCTTCGTTTTTGCACTAATGTTTTGCGCAGTCTTTTTTTCCACTGTGTTCCATGCAGATTTTGTGTTGTGTGTACCCACGTGTCTGTGATGCTGTGGCAAGCAAGTTCTTTATGGAACATGTACCTCACCCTAGCTATATACAGTACGTATAGTACTGTGGAGCAGGAAAGTTTGTGAACCCTGTAGAACGTTCTCTATTTCTGCGTAAATATGACCTAAAATGTGATCAGACCTTCACATAAGTCCTAAAATTCGATAAAGAGAACACACACAAAATGCTGGTGGAACACAGCAGGCCAGGCAGCATCTATAGGGAGAAGCGCTGTCGACGTTTCGGGCCGAGACCCTTCGTCAGCACTAACCGAAAGGAAAAGGGTACCCAATTGAATAAACATTCATTTATTTATTGAGAAAAATGATCCAATATTGCGTGTATTTGTTGGAAAAAGTATGTGAACCTTTGCTTTCAGTAACTGCTGTGACCCCACCCCCCATCCCCGTACAGCAATAACTTCAACCAAATGTTTCCAGTGACTGTTGATCAGTCCTGCACATCGGCTTGGAGGAACTTTAGGCCATTCCTCCTTACAAAACTGCTTCAACTCTGGGATGTGAGTGGGCTTCCTTGCATGAACTGCTTGCTTCAGGCCCTCCCATAACATTTCTATAGGATTAGGGTCAGCACTTTGACTCAGCCATTCCAAAACATGAATTTTCTTCTTTTTAATCCATTCTGTTGTTGATTTACTCTTGTCTTTCAGATCATCGTCTTGTTGCGTTATCCAACTTCTATTAGGCTTCAGGTGATGGACTGCTACCTTGACATTCTCCTGTAAAATGTCCTGATACGATTTTGAATTCATCGTTCCCTCAATGATTGCAAGCTGTCCAGGCCCCAAACCATGATGTTCCACCCCATGGTGCTTCACAGTTGGGGTGGGGTTTTGGTGTTGGTGTGTAGTGCCTTTTTTACTCCAAACATAGCAGTGTGCATTTTTGCCAAAACATTCAACTTTTGTCTCATCTGTCCACAGAACATTGTCCCAGAAGTGTTGTGGAACATCCAGGTGGTCTTTTGTAAACTTGAGATGTGCAGCGATGTTTTATTGGAGGGCAGCGATTTCCTCCGTGGTGTCCTTCCATTCTTGTTCAGTGTTTTTCCTACAGTGGACACATGAACAGACTTTAGCAATTTCTGGAGATCTCTGCAGGTCTTTTGCTGTTATTGTGTTCCTTTTCACCTCCTTCAGCATTGGTGTGATCTTTGCAGGACGCCTTCTCCATTTGTAGACAATTTCTCTTACTGTGGATTTCTGTGTCCTTCTCCAGCTTCATGCATCTCTACAATTCTTCTTCTAAGGTCCTCAGAAAGTTGTTTGGATCGAGGCATGGTGCACATAAACAGATCTTTCTTGAGAAAAGCAGGTTCTGTCAGTAACCTGATGCTGTGTGTCTTTTTTACAGGGCAGGACCTCTACAACCCACACCTCCAATCTCATCCCGTTGACTGGAACATCTGACTCCAAATAGCTTTTGTAGAACCCCGGAGGTTCACATACTCTTTTCAACAAATACATGTAATATTGTATCATTTTTCTCAATAAATAAATGAAGTAAAATGTTTTTGTGTTATTTATTTAATTGGGTTCTCTTTATCTAGTTTTAGGACTTGTTTGAAGATCTGATCATATTTTAGGTCATATTCATTCAGAAATGGAGAAAATTCTACAGGGTTCAGACTTTCTAGCACCACTGTATATAGCACATCTAGAGTATATACACACAGGTTTATTCACTACAAAACTAATACAATAAACAAGGGTTCACAGACTATTTACAATTACAAATTAAAATACAAGCAATATTATCTTTAAAACATTCAAGCCCCTGGGGAGGGAGTCCACGATTCTCAAAACTCCCCCGCTGTGCTCACTGACACCACTCGTGCCTTCTCCAGGGCATGGATGTAACTTGGGAAGAGGGGCAGGCAGTTGGCTCAGAGCGAGCTACTGGCCAGGCCCAGGAGCAGGAGATGCCCCCGGGCGGCCCGCCCCATACCGGGTGACCGCGGAATCAGGAGTGTGAGGCTGAAGTGCAGCAGGAATTTGAGGAACAACACCAAACGGAGGTTGCAACCTCTGGCAGTCTGTATACATGCTCAGAGGTCACGTCGTTAGGTACGTCCTGTACCCGAGAAAGTGGCCATTGAGTGGAAGTTCATGGCCTTCCCCTGCTGTCACCCATCCCGTTCAAGGTTTGACACGTTGTGCGTTCAGAGATGCCTGGTTATTTGAGTTACTGTCACCGTCAGCTAGAACCAGTCTTCCGATCTCCTGGGGGTTTTCACGCAGTTTACAGAGAATGATGTGAAACGCAGAAAAACAGCTCACACCATTCTCTGTAAACTGTGTGAAAATCCCAGGAGATCAGCAGTTTCTGAGATACTCAAACCACCCCATCTGGCACCAACAACCATTCCACAGTCAAAGTCACTTAGATCACATGTCTTCCCTGTTCTGACATTTGGTCTGAACAACGACTGAACCTCTTGACCGTGTCCCCACGCTTTGATGCATTGAGTTGCTGCCACGTGATTGGCTGATCAGATATTTGCAATAACGAGCAGGGGTACAGGTGTACCTAATAAAGTGGCCACTGAGCGTATGTTGTACATGGTGCGCAGATTTCTCTCGGCTGCAGAAAGGACAGGGGTCTGGGGAGTCAGTGAGCCAGCTCAGAAATCTGTCTGCACTGTTCCACTCAACACCTTCCATCCCAGGTCTCCGATGGAGCGTGAGAGCATGTCAGACCTCGAGCTGGATGGTGGGGTCCAGAGAGAGGTGATGCAGAGGATTGTATCGTCGGAACAGTGAGTTGTTGGCCTCTGGCCTCGTGTTGCAGGAGCAATCTTTCTTTCTCAATGGAGAGAGAGAGTCTTCCTGAGCTACCGGAATGCTGGACTAGGGACTGTAGTTTCTGATGGACGCCGGATCAGGCTCTCTCTCTGGGGGCTTTGCATGCTGGGGGGAGGGAGGTACCTCTGGCGCAAGTAGGGGGAGAGTAGACACCTGCTGCTTGTGTGATGGGAGGTGTGGGGGGGGCTTTGGGGTTCTGATGTTTCTATCATATATTCTGTGGGATGACTTGTTTCGTGGATGTTTGTGAAGAGTAAGAATTTCAGGTTGTATACTGTGTACATTCTCTGATATTAAATTAAACCATTTGGGGACCTCCGCAAGACACCAAACTTGACGTTCAAGTTCCTGCCCTGATATCTCTACAAACTCTGCCTCCTCAGGCAGTGAGTCCCAGATGGCAGTGCCTCTCCTGAGGGAATAACTTCTTCCTCAGGTCTCCTCTGGAACCTCCCAGACTAGACCCAAAGTCTACTCCTCAAGAACGGAGAAGAGCACCCTGTCATATCTATGATCTCTTGCACATTGCCCTCAAGAATTAATCTTCCTAATATCAGCGGAAATTATATCTGCAGTGTTACCTTAAGCAGCCACCCACACAACTTTCCATTCACTGTGTAACCTCAAAAAATTCAGGTCATGTTTGATTTGTACATTTCAACCATTGAAAAAGACTGAAAACTGAGATTCCTCACCCATAGACAGTGATAAGTGGTGAACACACACACACACACACATACAAACACACACTCTCTCACACACACACACACTCTCACACACACTCACACACACACACACACATACAAACACACACTCTCTCACTCACACTCACACTCACACACACACTCACACACACACACTCACACACACACACTCACACACACACTCACACACAGACACACACACTCACACACACACTCTCTCTCACACACACACAAACACACTCACACACACACACACTCACACACACACTCTCACACACACACACACACACTCTCACACTCACACACACACTCTCACACAGACACACACACTCACACACACACTCTCTCACACTCACACACACACTCACACACAGACACACACACTCACACACACACACACTCTCACACACACACACACACACACTCACACACACACTCACACTCACACACACAATAACACACACTCACACACACTCACAGTCACACACACACTCACACACACTCACACACACAGTCACACTCACACACACACACACACACACACACACACACTCACACTCACACACACACACACGTATTAAGGAGGAATTTCTTGAGCAGAGGGTGATGAATCTGTGAAATTCATTGCCACAGCTGCCTGCGGTGGCCTGTCACTGGGTATATTTCAAGTGGAAGGTGGTAAGTTCTTGACTAGCCAGGGTGTTACAGGGAGAAGGCAGGAGAATGGGGCTGTGGGGGTATCAAATTAGCCATGGTCAAGCAGACTTCATAGACTGAATTGCCCAATCCTGCTCCCCTTTCTTATTGTCTTCTTAATTAAACCTTTGAATATTGAAGGCAGAATGAGGGGTATGTGACTTCATGGGGAGTGTGTGATGAGACGGTGTGGAGGGAGTTTCACTCTGTGTCTGACCCCGGGAGTGTGTGTTGGGACAGTGTGGAGGGAGCTTCATTCTGTCTGACCCCGGGAGTGTGTGATGGGACAGTGTGGAGGGAGTTTCACTCTGTGTCTGACCCCGGGAGTGTGTGATGGGACAGTGAGGAGGGAGATTCACTCTGTATCTGACCCCCGGGAGTGTGTGATGGGACGGTGTAGAGGGAGTTTCACTCTGTGTCTGACCCCGGGAGTGTGTGATGGGACTGTGTAGATGGAGTTTCACTCTGTGTCTGACCCCGGGAGTATGTGATGGGACGGTGTGAAAGGAGTTTCACTCTGTGTCTGACCCCGGGAGTGTGTGATGGGACGGTGTGGAGGGAGTTTCACTCTGTGTCTGACCCCGGGAGTGTGTGATGGGACGGTGTGGAGGGAGATTCACTCTGTGTCTGACCCCGGGAGTGTGTGATGGGACGGTGTGGAGGGAGTTTCACTCTGTGTCTGACCCCAGGAGTGTGTGATGGGACAGTGTAGAGGAGCATCACTCTGTGTCTGACCCCGGGAGTGTGTGATGGGACGGTGTGGAGGGAGTTTCACTCTGTGTCTGACCCCCGGAGTGTGTGATGGGACGGTGTGGAGGGAGTTTCACTCTGTGTCTGACCCCGGGAGTGTGTGATGGGACAGTGCGGAGGGAGTTTCACTCTGTGTCTGACCCCGGGAGTGTGTGATGGGGTGGTGTGGAGGGAGTTTCACTCTGCGTCTGACCCTGGGAGTGTGTGATGGGACGGTGTGGAGGGAGTTTCACTCTGTGTCTGACCCCGGGAGTGTGTGATGGGACGGTGTGGAGGGAGTTTCACTCCGTGTCTGATCTCGGGAGTGTGTGGTAAACCGGTGTAGAGGGAGTTTCACTCTGTGTCTGACCCCGGGAGTGTGTGATGGGACAGCGTGGAGGGAGCTTCACTCTGTGTCTGACCCCGGGAGTGTGTGATGGGACAGTGTGGAGGGAGATTCACTCTGTGTCTGACCCCGGGAGTGTGTGATGGGACGGTGTAGAGGGAGTTTCACTCTGTGTCTGACCCCGGGAGTGTGTGATGGGACAGCGTGGAGGGAGATTCACTCTGTGTCTGACCCCGGGAGTGTGTGATGGGACGGTGTGGAGGGAGTTTCACTCTGTGTCTGACCCCGGGAGTGTGTGATGGGACGGTGTGGAGGGAGTTTCACTCTGTGTCTGACCCCTGGAGTGTGTGATGGGACGGTGTGGAGGGAGTTTCACTCTGTGTCTGACCCTGGGAGTGTGTGATGGGACGGTGTGGAGGGAGTTTCACTCTGTGTCTGACCCCGGGAGTGTGTGATGAGGGAGGGTGTGATGGGACGGTGTAGAGGGAGTTCCACTCTGCGTCTGACCCTTTTTTTTAATTACAAAATCCTTTATTACAAATATCGGTGCTATACAATATATACAAAACAGTGGCAAACACAATTACTACACTACAAATAGACAATAGACATTACACCAAAATGTTGCCATCTCTATCCACGATGGCATTTACACCCCGCGGAGCCCAACGGTCTAGAAACTCCTCTAAGGTCACCGTGGACTGCGCGTGTTCTTTTTCAATATTTACCCGGGCACGAACATACCCTCTAAACATTGCCAGGCAGTCTGCCCGGGGAGATCCTCCCGCCACCCGTTTCCAAGACCCTCGGATGGCGGATTTTGCCAGCCCCAGGAGCAAGTTGACTAGGACATCCTCATCCCTCCATGCCCCCTTCCTTACTGGATGACCATATATAAACAGGGTGGGGCTAAAATGCAGCCAGAAGGCGAGAAGCAGCCCACACAAATACGCAAAAAGAGGCTGCAGCCTCGCACACTCCATGTACATGTGGTACACGGTCTCCTCCAGCCCGCAGAAGTGGCATGCGGGTGGGAGATCCGTGTACAAACTAAAAAACTTATTGCAGGGCACCGCTCTATGCAGCACCCTCCAGCCGAGATCCCCCAGGTGCATGGGAAGTGTGATCGGACGGTGTACAGGGTGTTTCACTCTGTGTCTGACCCCGGGAGTGTGTGATGGGACGGTGTGGAGGGAGTTTCACTCTGTGTCTGACCCCGGGAGTGTGTGATGGGACGGTGTGGAGGGAGTTTCACTCTGTGTCTGACCCCGGGATGTGTGATGGGACGGTGTGCAAGGAGTTTCACTCTGTGTCTGACCCCGGGAGTGTGTGATGGGACGGTGTAGAGGGAGCTTCACTCTGTGTCTGACCCCAGGAGTGTGTGATAGGACGGTGTGGAGGGAGTTTCACTCTGTGTCTGACCCCGGGAGTGTGTGATGGGACGGTGTAGAGGGAGTTTCACTCTGTGTCTGACCCCGGGAGTGTGTGATGGGACGGTGTGGAGGGAGTTTCACTCTGTGTCTGACCCCGGGAGTGTGTGATGGGGCGGTGTGGAGGGAGTTTCACTCTGTGTCTGACCCCGGGAGTGTGTGATGGGACGGTGTGGAGGGAGCTTCACACTGTGTCTGACCCCGGGAGTGTGTGATGGGACGGTGTGGAGGGAGTTTCACTCTGTGTCTGACCCCGGGAGTGTGTGATGGGACGGTGTGGAGGGAGTTTCACTCTGTGTCTGACCCCGGGATGTGTGATGGGACGGTGTGCAAGGAGTTTCACTCTGTGTCTGACCCCGGGAGTGTGTGATGGGACGGTGTAGAGGGAGCTTCACTCTGTGTCTGACCCCAGGAGTGTGTGATAGGACGGTGTGGAGGGAGTTTCACTCTGTGTCTGACCCCGGGAGTGTGTGATGGGACGGTGTAGAGGGAGTTTCACTCTGTGTCTGACCCCGGGAGTGTGTGATGGGACGGTGTGGAGGGAGATTCACTCTGTGTCTGACCCCGGGAGTGTGTGATGGGATGGTGTAGAGGGAGTTTCACTCTGTGTCTGACCCCGGGAGTGTGTGATGAGACGGTGTGGAGGGAGTATCACTCTGTGTCTGACACCGGGAGTGTGTGATGTGATGGTGTGGAGGGATTTTCACTCCGTGTCTGACCCCGGGAGTGTGTGATGAGGGAGTGTGTGATGAGGGAGAGTGTGATGAGGGAGAGTGTGATGAGGGAGGGTGTAGAGGGAGTGTGTGATGAGGGAGAGTGTGATGAGGGAGAGTGTGATGAGGGAGGGTGTAGAGGGAGCTTCACTCCGTGTCTGACCCCGGGAGTGTGTGATGGGATGGTGTGGAGGGAGTTTCACTCTGTGTCTGACCCCGGGAGTGTGTGATGGGATGGTGTGGAGGGAGTTTCACTCTGTGTCTGACCCCGGGGAGTGTGTGATGGGACGGTGTGGAGGGAGTTTCACTCTGTGTCTGACCCCGGGAGTGTGTGATGGGACAGTGTGGAGGGAGTTTCACTCTGTGTCTGACCCCGGGAGTGTGTGATGGGACGGTGTGGAGGGAGTTTCACTCTGTGTCTGACCCCGGGAGTGTGTGATGGGACGGTGTGGAGGGAGATTCACTCTGTGTCTGACCCCGGGAGTGTGTGATGGGACGGTGTAGAGGGAGTTTCACTCTGTGTCTGAACCCGGGAGTGTGTGATGGGATGGTGTAGAGGGAGTTTCACTCTGTGTCTGACCCCGGGAGTGTGTGATGGGACGGTGTGCACGGAGCTTCACTCTGTGTCTTACCCCGGGAGTGTGTGATGGGACGGTGTGGAGGGAGTTTCACTCTGTGTCTGACCCCGGGAGTGTGTGATGGGACAGTGTGGAGGGAGTTTCACTCTGTGTCTGACCCCGGGAGTGTGTGATGGGACGGTGTGGAGGAAGTTTCACTCTGTGTCTGACCCCGGGAGTGTGTGATGGGACGGTGTGGAGGGAGTTTCACTCTGTGTCTGACCCCGGGAGTGTGTGATGGGACGGTGTGGAGGGAGTTTCACTCTGTGTCTGACCCCGGGAGTGTGTGGTGGGACGGTGTGGAGGGAGTTTCACTCTGTGTCTGACCCCGGGAGTGTGTGATGGGACGGTGTGGAGGGAGTTTCACTCTGTGTCTGACCCCGGGAGTGTGTGATGGGACGGTGTGGAGGGAGTTTCACTCTGTGTCTGACCCCGGGAGTGTGTGATGGGACGGTGTGGAGGGAGTTTCACTCTGTGTCTGACCCCGGGAGTGTGTGATGGGACGTTGTGGAGGGAGTTTCACTCTGTGTCTGACCCCGGGAGTGTGTGATGGGACGGTGTGGAGGGAGTTTCACTCTGTGTCTGACCCCGGGAGTGTGTGATGGGACAGTGTGGAGGGTGCTTCACTCTGTGTCTGACCCCGGGAGTGTGTGATGTGATGGTGTGGTGGGAGTTTCACTCTGTGTCTGACCCCGGGAGTGTGTGATGGGACGGTGTAGAGGGAGTTTCACTCCGTGTCTGACCCCGGGAGTGTGTGATGAGGGAGTGTGTGATGAGGGAGAGTGTGATGAGGGAGGGTGTAGAGGGAGTGTGTGATGAGGGAGGGTGTGATGAGGGAGGGTGTAGAGGGAGCTTCACTCCGTGTCTGACCCCGGGAGTGTGTGATGGGACGGTGTGGAGGGAGTTTCACTCTGTGTCTGACCCCGGGAATGTGTGATGGGACGGTGTAGAGGGAGTTTCACTCCGTGTCTGACCCCGGGAGTGTATGATGGGACAGTGTAGAGGGAGTTTCACTCTGTATCTGACCCCGGGAGTGTGAGATGGGACAGCGTAGAGGGAGATTCACTCTGTGTCTGACCCCGGGAGTGTGTGATGGGACGGTGTGGAGGGAGCTTCACTCTGTGTCTGACCCCGGGAGTGTGTGATGGGACGGTGTGGAGGGAGTTTCACTCTGTGTCTGACCCCGGGAGTGTGTGATGGGACGGTGTGGAGGGAGTTTCACTCTGTGTCTGACCCCGGGAGTGTGTGATGGGACGGTGTGGAGGGAGTTTCACTCTGTGTCTGACCCCGGGAGTGTGTGATGGGACAGTGTGGAGGGTGCTTCACTCTGTGTCTGACCCCGGGAGTGTGTGATGTGATGGTGTGGAGGGAGTTTCACTCTGTGTCTGACCCCCGGGAGTGGTGTGATGGGACGGGTGTAGAGGGAGTTTCACTCCGTGTCTGACCCCGGGAGTGTGGTGATGAGGGAGTGTGTGATGAGGGAGAGTGTGATGAGGGAGGGTGTAGAGGGAGTGTGTGATGAGGGAGGGTGTGATGAGGGAGGGTGTAGAGGGAGCTTCACTCCGTGTCTGACCCCGGGAGTGTGTGATGGGACGGTGTGGAGGGAGTTTCACTCTGTGTCTGACCCCGGGAATGTGTGATGGGACGGTGTGAAAGGAGTTTCACTCTGTGTCTGACCCCGGGAGTGTATGATGGGACAGTGTAGAGGGAGTTTCACTCTGTATCTGACCCCGGGATTGTGTGATGGGACAGCGTAGAGGGAGATTCACTCTGTGTCTGACCCCGGGGAGTGTGTGGTGGGACGGTGTAGAGGGGAGATTCACTCTGTGTCTGACCCCGGGAGTGTGTGATGGGACAGTGTGGACGGAGCTTCACTCTGTGTCTGACCCCGGGAGTGGTGTGATGGGACAGTGTGGAGGGAGTTTCACTCTGTGGTCTGACCCCGGAGTGTGTGATGGGACAGTGTGGAGGGAGTTTCATTCTGTGTCTGACCCCGGGAGTGTGTGATGGGACGGTGTAGAGGGAGTTTCACTCTGTGTCTGACCCCGGGAGTGTGTGATGGGACGGTGTGGAGGGAGATTCACTCTGTCTGACCCTGGGAGTGTGTGATGGGATGGTGTGGAGGGAGTTTCACTCTGCGTCTGACCCCGGGAGTGTGTGATGGGACGGTGTGAAAGGAGTTTCACTCTGTGTCTGACCCCGGGAGTGTGTAATGAGGGAGGGTGTGATGAGGGAGTGTGTGATGAGGGAGTGTGTGATGAGGGAGGGTGTAGAGGGAGTTTCACTCTGTGGTCTGACCCCGGGAGTGTGTGATGAGGGAGGGTGTAGAGGGAGTGTGTGATGAGGGAGGGTGTGTGATGAGGGAGGGTGTAGAGGGAGCTTCACTCTGTGTCTGTCAACGCTCCCTGCTCTGTGATTTTCATTCGCAATATGGGACATCTGTGTTTGGCTGCAGTCAGTGTTGTATCAGGAGAGTCGATGTTGAAGTTCTGAAAGAATTGCTTGTTGTATTTGGATAGTCCATGCAGGCATTGACAGCCAAACCGTCGTGCGGAGACCGAGGTGGAGCAGGGTCAGGTGAAGGGGAGTTGTAGGGCCGAGTAGGTGAAGCTGAGACTCAGGGCAGGAGGGATGGAGTGTCTTCAGGAGGGAGGATGTGGATGAGTTGTGCAGGGTCTTTCGGGGGTGTAAATGGCTGGAGGGATTGGGTTCAATAAGACACAGGAGCAGAATTAAGCCAGTCAGCCCATCGAGTTTGTTCTGTCTCTCTATCACGGCCGATTTATTATTCCTCTCAGCACCATCCTCTGCCTTCTCCCCGTAAAGCTAATCAAGAAGGTACTTAATGATGCCTTTCACTGTATGTTTCAATGTGCAGTCATAAATAAATTTATCTAAACCTGACCCCATCAACCTCCACTTTAAATAACCTGCGTACTAAAGTGCACAGTTTAGGGGTAGTGAGGAAGGAGTGGGTTGATGGGGGAGGTGCAAGTGATGGGTAACGGAGTGGTGTGGGTGAGGAGGGGATTCATTGGAGACTGATCTGTAGAGGATTTGACAGGAGACAGGACAGTAAGGAAGGGTGTGTGGGGAGGAAAGAGAGGAGTAAGTGTAGGAAGGAATTGAGGGGGTAGAGGAGAGGGTGAGGGATTGAGGGGTTGAGGCTGGGGGAGTCGTGTGAGCTGATGTCTCCTGACAGACCTCATGACAGCCTCTGTGACGGCAATCTCTCCTGTGACAAGCAGACACTCCCTCTCCCAAAGTCCCTGACAAAGTCCCAGTAACCCCCTCCCCCCAAACCCCTCATCCCAGACCCTGCACGGTGATTCTGAGGCTGGAGGAAGGGGCAGAGAGTGGGGTGGGGGAGGGAGGAGAGGAGAGGGGGAGAACAGGGGGAGGGATAGACAGAAAGTGTGGGTAAGTGTGACTGAGAAGGAATGTAAATAATGTGGCAAGAGAGATGGAGAAAGAGGTAGGGGGCAAGAAGGGAGGTAATGGAATGGGGAAGGGAGGGGGAAAGAGGGGGGACAGGGCAAAGGTGGAGAGAAGGTTAGATAGAGGGAGAAAAGTGAAGGAGAGAGAGAGAGGGGGAAGAAGGAAAGCAAGGGGAGAGCCAGGGAGGAAGGAGGGAGGAAGAGGGGGACATGAGAGAGAGATGGAGAGAAAAATGGGAGGAGAAAGAAAGAGGGGAAGAGTTTGAGAGAGGGAGAGAGAAAGAATGGCAGAGAGGAGAGGGGCAGAGGGAAAAGAGCGAGGCAGAGGGCAGAGAGGGGAAGAGGGGAAATAGAGAGAGACAGAGGTAGAGGGGAGAAAGAGAGGCAGAGGGGAGAGAGGGGCAGGGGTAAATAGAGAGAGGGGAGAGAGGGCAGAAAGGAGACTGAGAGGCAGAGGAGAAATAGATAGGACAGAGAGAGGCAGGAGATAAAAAGGCAGAGGGGAGAGAGGCAGAGAGGAGACAGAATGAGAGAGGCAGAGGAAAGAGAGGGTCAGAAAGGAGACTGAGGCAGAGAGAGAAGGAGGCAAAGGCATAGAGGAGAGAGAGAGAGAGAGAGAGAGAGAGAGAGAGGAGAGAGAGAGAGGAGGAGAGAGAGAGAGAGAGTGAGAGAGAGAGAGAGAGAGAGAGAGAGAGAGAGAGAGAGAGGAGAGAGAGAGAGAGAGAGGAGAGAGAGAGAGAGAGAGAGAGAGAGAGAGAGGAGAGAGAGAGAGAGAGAGAGAGAGAGAGTGAGAGAGAGAGAGAGAGAGAGAGAGAGGGGAGTGAGGCAGAGGGGAGAGTGAGAGTCAGGCAAGGTGGGGGTGGAGAAAGAGTGCCATAGGAGAGAGAGAGAAAGGCAGAAGGGAGACGGAGAGAGAGAGGCAGAGGGGAGAGAGGAAATAGAGAGAAAAGGGCAGAGGGGAGACAGAGAGGCAGATGGGAGAGGCAGAGAGGAGATAGAGAGAGAGGCAGAGGGGGAGTGAGAAGGGGAGAAGGGTAGAGGAGACAGTGAAGCAAAGAAGAGAGAAGGAGGCAGAAAGACATAGAGGAGAGAGGGGAGAGAGAGGCAGGGGGCAGATAGGGTGGCAGAGGGGAGAGAGGTGTAGGGAGGAGAGAGAGAGGCAGGGAGAGTGAAAGATAGACAGTTGGAGAAGAGCGAGGAATGAAGGGAGAGAGATGGTGACAGAGGGAAGACAGAGGCAGAGAGGAGACAGAGAGAGGCAAAGGGGAGAGAGATACGGGGGGAGAGAGAGGCAGGTGGGAGAGAGCAGAGAGAGGGAGATGGTGGGGTAGAAAGTGGAGCAAAGAGTGGGAGAGATAGGGATAGGAATGGGAGAGGGGCAGGGAGAATGAGGGGGAGAAAGAGAGAGAGAGAAAGCAGAGTGACAAAGAGGAGGAGAGGGAGCGAGATACCGAGAGCAGGAGAGAGGAGAGTGTAACAGAGGGAAAAGGGTGAGGGTTAGGATGGGGGATGTGGGTTGGAGATAGCAAGACGGGAGAGTGAGTGAGCAAGCCTCCCCTCCCCCGACCACCTCCGGCTACCCCTCTCCCCCCACACCCACCTCCCTCGCTCACCTGTCAGGGGGCACTGGATCCTGGGCAGACGTCGGGCAGCAGATCAGAAGAACGAGGCTGAGAAGCTGGCGGTCCACTCTCAGCCCCATTGCGGCGGACGGGCAGCGAACCGGGGGCGGGGAGAGGGGAGGGGGGTGTACGGATGTGTCTGGGGACCGAGGGGGCCCCCCCGCTGCCCCAGCGAGGATGCAGTTGTGTGCGGTGGTTACCTATCTCTGTCACTCTGTCCGCCGCCGTTCTTATCAGCTTGCTGCCTCAGAGACATAACTTCCTCTGGGTCTGTCACTGGCGGGGGGGAGGACCCGGCTTTTGGGAAACGATTGGGGAACTCGCTCGGAGCACAAATGTTTGCATAATCTGTTGAGGGAGGAGGAAAGGAAGGGTGGGGGGGGGCAGAGACTGTAGCAGGTACACAAGGCCAATCTGCCCATCTGCTTATGGCTGCCCCACTCTCAATTCCTTGCCCCGGGTTATCCTGTTGCCTTCAAGAATAATTTTTTTTTTGCCCCTGCCAGGTTAAAACATCTGTTGTACAAGGGTGGGGAGGACAGGCCATTCAGCCCATCGAATCTGTAGCAACAAATTCAATGGGAGTCCATTTGCTCCCATCCCTGTTTCAGTTTCCTCACGTTCCCACTGATTCCTTCCCTCCCGCACTCAGCAGGCTGTGATCCACAGTGGCCAATTAGCCCCCCGCACGTTTTTGGGATGTGGGAGGGAATGAGAGCACCTGGGGGAAACCCATGGGGTCTCAGGGAGAACGTGCAAACTCTACACACACACACACACACACACAGATAGACTGACACACAGACACACAGACAGACACAGAGACACACACATACACACACACACACACACACACACACACACACACACACACAGATAGACTGACACACAGACACACAGACAGACACAGAGACACACACATACACACACACACACACACACACATAAATACTCACACACCACACACTCACACACACACTCACACACACAACAAACAGGAACACACATACACACAACTACAGATACAGACACACACAAGCACATACACACACAGGGACA